>NW_022111301.1:8768302-8770265 GCF_000313985.2 Echinops telfairi | reverse complement strand
ATACACACATATGTATGGATACACACATATGTATATTGCTATTCTTCTCACGCCTGTTCAGCTTGAGTGTCTATGTATCCTCTCATAGACTATTATTATTGCAGCATTGTGCACACAATGTTATGTACCTCTATTGACTTTAATTCTTATACTTCTCCTCATCTATTACTTTTCCTTAATCATTTTTTATCGACCCACTCTTAGGATAGATAATATCCTGATTTTAAAGTATAACAATCTGACTCTTCTTTGTGGTTTAATTTAAAATGTTTTTTTCTCCCATTTTACTTAGAAATTTATTTTCAAAGTTAGTTGATTTTTTCGTTCTTTTTCTTAGTAATAAGAGCAAGAAGACTTTTTCAAATTTAGGGAAAAACAGTCTGACAAGTGGGTAAAATAGTTTCAGGCAAATAATTGTTCCAAGCCTTACTAAATTATATGTTGCAGTTTCTGTCAATGCATAGGTAGTTAATTCTCCCAAAGGGAGAAAATAAAGAGAAAGAATGCTCACACAAGATGATCTGAGTCATAACAAATATCTAAACAGTAAGCTTGAGACCAAAGAGTTTGATTCAGAAAGCTGAGAGTAATGAAATTCTTATTCAGATTTGAGACCCCAGGGAACAAATTTCAAGCTTAGTGCTTCCCAAGGATCATTTGTCGATGCTTCCTTTTTGCTGCCTGTTTTTATTTTAAAGATTTAATTGAGCTTTCCTGATATATTTAGGTTACTTTTTATTTTTATCCCATATTTTTTCTTTGATTTTTGTAGCCTATGCTTTAATGCTAATACATGGCAAAACTATGGCAACAGATAAGTGAAGTGGTTTCCAAGTTACTACTAATTTTGTTAAAATATTCTAAAATATTTTTCCATTGAGTAAAATTTGCAGTGTTTTCAATCACGGTATATAAATCTTTTTTAAATCAAGGAATCTTTTCAGCGGAAAATTCCTGTGAAAATAAAAACCAAAACCAGAAAACACTCTGATTAAATCGAGTAAAATAGCATGATTTTAAATATGTCTATTTAAAAATAATAGTTGTTTTATGGTGCAGTAAAAATTTTGTGGTATTTTCCCTCTGGTTGTTTATGTGTTGTCTCTCTTATTAATTTATGCACTTTTATTTGAGTTTCCTTATGATGAGGGGAATCATTTTTGAAGTTAAGGACATGCTATGTTTGGAATAAACCCAGCATTTATGAATTGAAACCCTCGTGACAACATATTTTACTAACCATAACATTGTGCATATATATACACAAATGCAGAAATTTTCATTTAGCTTCTGGTCATAACTTCAAGATATGATACTGATTCGATCGATTTTGTGTTCTAAATAAATGAATATGAGTAAATGAATAAACATTTTCTGTTGTCACTTGGGAGGCATACTAAACCATATCTAGTATAAATATCAGCCTTTTAATTCACAGAACTACACTATTCTGAAGCCTCAGCTTTATAATAGATCAAGGAGTCAGGATTGCAGAATGTTGATTTGGGCAGATAACATTTTCTCTAACATACACAATTGAGAGGAAACGTTTGGGGAACTGGTCAGATTATTTTCAGTTTTACTTTTCTGCTCTTTGAAATTTCTATACTTTATTCTCTAGGCCATAATTGGGGTGAAATTCTGAAATGTGGGAAAATTTCTGGTGCTGTCCTTTTCAATTCTGCATTACGAGTTAACTGAAATAAATGATTTAAAGTTCAGGGGGACGTGCCTTTGTCGGGGTTCCAAACGCTTTGGAACTCTTTGGTCTTACTTCTCTGATTGTCTTCAATGAGAGCATCGAAGATAAAAGTCAAAAGATAGTTCTTCATTGATATTCTGCTTCTATCGTGCCAAATATTCCTCACTTTGGCTTAGGTTTGCTTAAAAATCTAGTTTATATAGAAAAGCCATATAAAGCAATTTATGATTAGATAGAAGTATGTATATCGCTATATATGTG
>NW_022111301.1:8762440-8767751 GCF_000313985.2 Echinops telfairi | reverse complement strand
CCACGCTCATGGACATGGTTTTGGCGGGGCTCTGCGTGAAGCGCTTGCGGTTCAAGTTGTACTTGTAGATGCCCTCCACCATGGCCGGCGTGACGGTCCTCTGGCCATAGCCGGTCAGCCTGGACAGCTCTTCCGTCTCCCCAGACAACGTGTAGAGCGCCCGGAATTGGCAGCTGGAGTCTTGGAAGAGGATCAGGAAGTGCAACTTGGCCTTGCTCTTGTCAATCTCCTTGCCCGCCTGGCAGCAGTGCGACAGGGCGTTGGGGATGATGAACTTGTTGGACTTTGCGCTGGGCTCCTTGTAGAGCCTGGGGCCTGTGTACTCGGGCATCGACGCCGGGGATGAGGCGTTGCTGCCATTCTCCCAGTCTCCCTCGCGGCTGCCAGGGAGGCGGATGGGGGACAAGAGGCCAGACGGGGAGGGAGCCCGAGACATGTGTCTTTTCACGCAGAGATTATTGGGGACCTCGTTGGCCACAGTTGACAGTGACAGGGTAGACTGGGAGTAGACCTTGCTGAGCCTTGAGCCCAGCAGGCTTCGGGCGGGGCTGCGGTCCAGGGCAGAGTCATCGCAGAGTCATCTATATCCATATATATAGAGAAAATTAGGATATACATCAATATTCATACATTTCTATTAACATGCTAATATATAAAGCATAATTCTCATTTTACATTTATTTATATTTATTTATAAAGTTCACAAATACAAATTAAGGTCATTAGTGCTAAGCACATTGTTTGATACTTCATATATAAAAACCTTGGACCCCAAAAAGAGGTTGTTGTTGTTTTTGTCGTCAGGTTCATCAAGTGGGCTCCAGTGCACGGAGACCACCTATTCAGCAGACAGAAACACTGTGCAGGTCTGGGTCAGTCTCACGACTAGTGTCGGGTTTCAACCAGCGTGTCATTCCATCTTCTTTGATGCTTCCTGTATCATTCCGTATTTTGCCCATATTAGTTTTCAATATTGCAACTCCAGGTTTGACTTTTTTTCCTTGAGGACTTTGAGTTTAAGAGATGCTTAGCATGTCCTTCCCTTTTGGTTGTCTAATTTTAAGTCTTTGCACTTTCCATGAAAATATTTAGCTTTATATTTTCTAGCTATGCTTGGAAACTGCATTCAGCTCTTTGACTTCTCATCCTTTCTTCCATTAGCTTTAGATATTCAAAGGTTAAGAGCAAGTTTCAGAGTATCTCCTGACATCCACTTTGATATTCCCTTTCTTTCGTCTTTTTAATGACCTTTTGCTTTCTTCATAAATGATGGTCTTGGTGTCTTCCGACGGCTCTTCAGATCTTCTCTCAGGAGTGTTGAACATGTCAAATCTGTTACTGAAATGTTCCCGATATTCAAGTGTGATAGACTCAAGGTTGTACTTTCATGGACTTGTTTTCACTTTCTTCAGCATTATCTTGAACTTATAGATGAGCAATATCACAATCAGCCCCTGGCCTGATTTTAGCTGCTGAAATTGAACTTCTCCAGTGTCTCTTCCCAGAGATGCAGTCAACTTGATTTATGGGCATTCCATTAGGAGGAGTCCATGCGTACAGTCACTTTTGTGGTAATACATATGGTTTTCAGCAGCTGCTTTCTCTGAAGTGAGGAGCCAAGTTCATGTTCATTGTTGTTTTTAGTTTGGAAGCTCTGTGGAAACCTGGTCACATTGGCTGCCTCTGCTGTCATTTGAAATACCAGTGAAATCACTTCTAGAATCACAGCAACACAAAAGGCATTGAAGTCAGACAAATTGACAGACAAGTGGTGGAGGATGGGCTCCTTGGGTCTAAGGACACTTCGAAGTTGCTTTCTCAGAGTGCATTCCATGGTGGTGAAATGAGCGGAGTAGAGCCTGTGGGACAGAAGGTTTCAGGGTTTCGTTTCCTGCTGAACATGACTCAGGTGGGGAGAAACAGCTACAAAAAATCTGTTCATGATAGGAACTTGAATGTGCAAACTATAAATCTAGGAATATTGGAAGTGGGCAGAACAGAAATAGAATACCTAGAGATCAGTATTCTGGGCATTAGTGAGGAAAATGTACTGGTACTGTAGCTTTTGAATCAGAAAATCATATAATTACTATGCGTGGAATAGCACAATCAAGAATAGTGTGGACTTCATTGTGAAAAATAACATTGCAAAATCAATCAGAAAGTACAATGCTGTCTGTGATAGAATGACATTTATGTACTTTCATGGAAATGCCACCAATACAATTATTATTCAAATTTATGCACCGATTACAAATGGTGGTGATTAAATGATGAAAAAATTGAAATCCTACACTCATGTCAGAAAACCTGATAAGTGTGGGGAATACATTGAGAGCATCTCTCACGGAGAAAACAAACGGTCATTAAAATGACAGGAAAGAAATAAAGGATCAAAGTAGATGTGAGAGGAAACTCTGAAACATGTTCTTATTCATATAATAGTTACAGCAAACAGAAGAAATGATAAAGTCAAAGAACTGAATAGAAAATTTCAAAGGGCAGCTAGAGAAGACAGAGCCAAGACAACCAATTGGGAAGAATATGCTCAGCCTCTCCAAAACGGAACAGACTCCAGAAGTAAATCAAGCCTTGAGTTGAAATATTGAAAGCTTCTATGGCAAAAGTTTAACAATGCCAGAAGCATCAAAGAAAGATGGAAGGAATAAACAAAGTCACCGTATAACAATGAACTAGTAGACATTCCAGCTTGGTAGGATGCCAATTATTTAAAAGAGATCCATAATTATACCCAGTCCAAAGAAATGTGAACCAAAAGAATGCCCAAATTATAGAATGCCCGATATCACTTGATAACATCAATTTACTGAAGAGCATCCAAGAATGGCTGTCACAGTACATTGACATAGGGCTGCTGGAGGTTCAGGCCAGATTCAGAAGAGGAAGTGCAACAAGGGAGATCATTGTCGATGTCAGGTTGACCTTGAATCAAGACAGAGACTAACAGAAAAACATTTACACGTGACTTATGGACTATTCCAAGGCATTCAACTGTAAGAATTATAACAAACCCTTCATTGTGCTCATGTCGAACTTTTGCATGGATTAAAGGCAGTTGTGTGAACAGAAGGGAATACTGCATACTTTACAATCAGGAAAGGTGTGGAACAAGTTTGTATCTGTTAGGGAGCCGGATAGGGGGTTGTTCCTCTCCATGCCCTACAGGACCTTGGAAGCTTATAAAGGCTAGAGGGCATGCAAAAATTCAGGCCTTTGAGAAGGAAGCCGGTACACCTGGGTGGGCCCCAATCTAGGCCAGGTGGGCTTAATTCAGCCAATGGGGTCAACCAGTACCATTGATCATGCCTCCCAGTGGAAAGCCCCCCCAGAGCTAAAACTTCGAGCCCACCCCTCACCCCCCTCTTTTCCAGTTGCTCCTTGGCTGTTCTGCACTTTTCTCTGGCCTCAGGTTTCCACATGTGAGCAACGGTGCCTGTATAAAACCTGAAACTCCATCTACCCTTTATAAAAACTCAATTGGATCACAGTCCAGGCTTCTGAGTGAATTCTTTCTCATGCAAAGGCAAAGACTGAGGTATTTCCACCCAAAGGAATACCTAACATATCCTCTCATCCTTCTTAATCAATCTGTATGCTGATCAAATAATTAAGGAATCTGGCTTATATGAAGAAGGCAGTAAAACTCAAGGCTATCGGGATCATCAAACAGAACATTGGGACAAAGCTAGGAGCCCAAATGCAGGGAACACAGGGGCTAACAGAATTAGCCAAGCAAACACACTCCATAGAGGAAAAAATAACAGATGAATGGGACCGATTTTTAAAAAAGGAAAAAGAAAAAGCACAATGTACATCTGAAGACTTTATTAAAGAGTAAAAAGAGAGTTCACAGATTGGAAAAATATATTTAGTAATTACTGAGAGGCAAACTGAGGCACAGGGAGATGGACAAAGGTAACTGACAGGACAAAGGGAGAGCAGAAACAGAAATAGCTTTATTAGTGGGGAGCTCCCGGGCTACGACCCATGGTATAACAAGTAGCCCAGGGGAACCTTGGGCTTTGCCCGGGTGTGGGGTTTTTAAAGGAAAGTGGGGAGAGGGAGATCGGTGCTGCAGTAGCAAGATTTATGGCCCAGGATGTAGTTGATCATCTCTGGCAGGCAGGCTGCCCAACCAGTTCTCAGGGAGTCAGGCATTGTAGGCATTGTTCTTCCATCTGCTCATTTCAAGGGGGCAGTTGCTGACCTCCTGGGACTTGCAGGGAAGCGGGACCCTGGCCTGCTTTAGCTCAGCCCAATCAATTACAAAACAGACAAAGGACGAATTACTAAGTTCTACAAAATTTTACAAGTTTACAACAAGAAAAAAAAATCTCATAGACCCCTGAGAAAGTGGGTAAAAGACCTGGACAGAAGATTCACAAAGGATTCCACTCAAGTGGTTAATAAATACATGCAGGAATGCTCTAGATTACAGCCAAACAGGAAATGCCAAGTCAAGACCAGCACAAGATACCACTTAATGTCCATTACTATACCCCAATTTAAAATAAATTAAAAAAAACAACCAAGCAAATAACTGAGAACAAATGTTAGAGAGGGTAGGTTGAGAGAGGAATTCTTATCCACTGCTGGTGGACTTGTAAATATGTACAGCCACTATGGAAGGTGACATGGCGATACCTAAGACAGATGGGAATTGAATTACTGTATGACCCAGCAAAACCATTACTGGGCATATACGCAAAAGAAATAAAACACAGATCACAGCAATTGTTTTCTTCTCTGTGGTAGTTATATAATCTGGTGTCAATTTCAGGATTCAGAGTGAAGGGATAGAGTCTAGCCTGTCAATCAACTCATAGCTTGATGACCTCATTTGGAGGCACTAATGAGATAAATAGCTCACTGGATATGGGACACAGGCTCACTCCCTGCTAGACATTTCTGATGAGAAGCCACATGCAGCTACCCAGATGCAGCCAGAGCCTGGGAGCTGGAGGAGCCATGTGGAGACCCCTGCCAGCCCTGAGATGCTTACAATGCTGCTGGATCGACAAGACTTCCCATTCACTGGCTTGTGATCTTCCTGCATTTGACATCATTGCTTGTGTTTTGTAAGTCTGAAGAGGACTTTATAGATTGGTATTGAATGTATGGGCTCATATTGGATTTATGGACTTAATCTGGACTGAGCTGGGATGTTTTCTCAATATTCAATTGCTCTTGTATATAAAGCTCTTTCTTTTTTTTAAAAATCAATTTATTGGGGCTCATACAATTCATCACAATACATAGATCAATTGTATAAAAGACATCTATACATTTG
>NW_022111301.1:8759119-8760204 GCF_000313985.2 Echinops telfairi | reverse complement strand
CCCCACCATGGAAGGGAGCACCACAGAGGATGGAAGTAAAGCTCTTTCTAATACACATATACACATAGAATGTCCATGAATTTGCTTCTCTAGTCTACCTGGACTAACACATTAAAATTACCATCAATAGAAGAGTGTGTAAAGAAACTCTGGTAAATACACACAATGGAATAATACTACACATCTCTAAAAAACAGCAATGAAATTGTGAAACACCTCAAGACATTATGCTGAGTGAAGTTAGTCAAGCACAAAAGGACAAATACTGTGTGAGTCCATTCTGGTAGGAACAAGCAAAATGGGCACAAGCTCAAGCTTGCAGGCCATCTAGTCTTCTGGCTGGGGACCAGAAAGCCTGGTAAAGAGCTGGGCCCGTGCCAATGAACCATGCATTATCCACTCCAGTTAAGTACAGGGTAGGTCACTTGGGCAAAGGACACCTCATGACAACTGGGATCAAATGGTTAGGGGAGAGAGGGGATGGGGGTGCTGTCTGCTGAGTGATAACCATGTAGATCTGAGGAGACATCCCCGAAGACATAGGCAACCCTGTCAGAGGGATAAGGCTTACTTATGGGATAAGACAGCACAGCAGAGGGGGGAGAGAGTGGTCAAGTCAGGTTTATAGGTACATGTCTGTTGGGGTCTAGGGGTAGAACTGACTGCCAGGTGGTGGTAGGAGAGAGTCTGAGGATGCCTTTGGTATCACTAGGTAGTGAGCATCTTTAGATGTGTGTAGAGGGAGTGTAGACTTGACCCAGGGCATCTGGGGGTATCCCAGGAACCTAGGCCCGAAGTCTCAGGACACTAAGATAATGAGTCCTGGATCTTTGGGGTGCACATCATGCTCAAAAGGCTGCATTGGTGAGACCCTACTGGGGACTCCACTGGGTGATCTGGAATCTACCCAAGACACGTTGGAAACCTAAAGACTTTAGCAGGAAAATACCCAAGGTAGCAGATAGAAGGTCTGAAGTAGAAGAAGACAGCTGTACAAAAGGCGGTTGGTGAAACCAGGTCTTGTTATATCAGTGCTCTGTATACTGTATTAAGATATGTATTGTACCAGCAATCCCGTGTTGGTC
>NW_022111301.1:8742934-8758705 GCF_000313985.2 Echinops telfairi | reverse complement strand
AACTATTAAAGGGTGGCGCCATTAGGAAGGTTGATAACCCCTGATCTACAAAGTCCTTCTCAAAATCACAAAACACACGCAATGACGCCAACTGCAGGAGGAAAACCGAATCAGTGAGCGTGTAAGCATCTCAGCGCTGGCAGGGGTCTCCACGCATCTGTCTGCTCCAGCATCCAGGGCTGCATCGGGGTAGGTCTATATGGGTTCTCCTCAGGAAGTGAGCCTTGCCATGTGAGGCAGAAAACTAGCTAAGGCAGCTGCACCCCGGTCTGACATTCAGAGAGGAAGAGACCAGAGAGGCTCACCGAGCCATTTATCTCTCTGCCCTTCAATTTATCCCACATGTGTTTATCATCTAGGTTGGCACAATAAACCTTAACTATCACCGGGTTATTAAGGGATGGGGAGATAGGAGGGAGATGATGTGAAGACACCCATGAAGGAAAAGTATGTTTTGGACAACATGTATGATTATGGAAGAAATTGCATAATTATGTTTAACATGGTTGAATTATGGAATGATATGATATGACATATGTTTGGGCTCCAAAGCTACAGCAAATTAATCCAGGAATGGGTTTGGGCTCACATTAAATCCTGGCTCCAATTTAAGAACAATCAGTTCTTACATCACGGACCTGCTACTTACTTACCTGCAGGAAATGATCACCGAAGATAAGGGTGCTAGACCAAAGTGTGGTGAAGCAATCAGATGGTGCCCAGCTATCAATCGGAATAGCGTCTGAGGTACTAAAAGTAGCTAATGAAGTGGTGCGTCAACTAAGTCCACATGGAAGAAGCACATCAGCTTATGTGAACCAGAGATAACAATTACAAAATTCTAATATGGTGAGAAGAAAAGCATCAGAGCACAAATTATGAACACCCAATTTGTGGAGGGCTATGGGGGATGGTGGGAGTTAAAAACCCATCTGCAGAGTATCCATTCTGGCTGAGCCACTGGCAGATCCACTCTACACACGGGCAAGAGTCGCGATCAGCCTGACTGACAGGCAGAGACCATTGTAAGCTGGATTATGAGGGGGTACCACCCCCAAACTGGAATTTTTTTCAAAGCTATGTATTAATTTTTTTTTTAACAGAACAACTTTACCACCTTCATACTAGTCTATATTACACTTAATATATTTGAAAATCTGTGATTTCATTCTTGGAAACATTTTTCAAACTCATCTGTTGGGATTGCTGACAGTACCTCCCTCATTTTTTCTTCACCTCTTCTACATCAAATTGCTGTCCTTTCATGTCCCTTTATTTGCTGAAACAAAAAGAAGTCACATGACACTCAGTGGAGCTTTTTTCTCTTTGTTTTTTTCTGGGATTCTTTTGGTCATATATTGGATTGACCTTGATTGGACAGGACCTGAACATGTTCTGGGTACAAGTACCTCTTACTGGTTCCATGACAGAAATTTCTTCCTTGATTTTTTGAATGTTGTTTGGGGCCTGTTCCTTATTAAACATTATTTGTATCTTTGTCTGCATACTATTATATTTTTCACCTTACCATTTTGGCGTGATTTTGTTTTTATTGTTTTCTGTTGGGTTTCCCAGCTGTGAAGTACAGGAAGAGTGGATTCAAAAGGAGAATAACTGATACAAAGGTTTATGGGGAATACAGGGATGGGCGGTGGATGATGGGGTGGGTAAGGGGATCTTGGGAGTAAAGGGTGGAGATGGGAGCAGGGAGGGAGCACTAGAATTGATTGTGATTACAAATATCATCTTGGAGGCAATGTAACCATGGGAAGGGGAATGTTCTAAAAAAAATTGATATTTGTTGGTTGTACTATTCTCCTGGATATAATTGAATGATTGAACTATTGAATTATATGATATGTAAATTACTTGCTAATTGTACTGTTGGGGAAAAAAAAACAGAATTCACTATCAAGATTGGAGGATGGCTTGTTAACAAACTGAGATATGTAGGTGACACAACTTTGCTTGCAGACAGGAAGGAAAACTTGAAGTGACTGCTGATAAATATCAAGGAGTGCAGCCTTCAGTATGGCTTATGACTCAATGTAAAGAAGAGAAATATCCTCACAAGTGGACCAATAGGTTTCATCATGATAACTAGAGAAAAATTTGAAATTATCAAGGCTTTTGTGTTTGTCAGATCCACAACCAATGCTCATGGAAGAAACAGGCAAGAGATCAAGACACATTGCATTCGGTACATATGCTGCACAGGACAACTTTAGAGTATTGAAGAGCAAAGATGTTACTAAGGCATGACTACTCCAAGCCATGGTTTGTATTTTCAATTGCCTCACATACATGTAAAATTTGGATAATACATAAAGATGACTGAAGAAGAATCAATGCATTTGAACTGTTGTGCTGGAGGAGAATAGTGTTAAGTACCATGGACTTCTAAAAATCATAAATAGATCTGTGTTGAAAGAAACGTGGCCAGAATGCTCCATAGGGCAAAGATGGCAAGACTTCATTGTATAAACTTTGGACATTTTGTCTTGAGAGAATACTCTCTGTAGTAGGATATCGTTTTGGGCATAGTAGAGAGGCAGGGGAAAAAGAGGAAGGCCCTCAAGAAATGATTTTATACCGTGGCAGCAACAATGGTTCAAGCAAAATAACAAATTTGAGAGGATGGTGCAGGGGCAGTGTTTCATTCAGTTGTACATAAGGTCGTTATGAGTGAGAACCGACCAGATGATGCCCCAGAGAAGAACAGCTTTTGTTTTGGTGCATAAATTTGAATAATAATTGTATTGATTAGATTTTCTGGAAGATGGACAGATATAATCCTATCACAATCAACATTGTACTTCAGGATTGATTTCGTAATGTCCTTTTTGACAATAAATGCCACACCATTCCTCTAGATTATGTCATGTAGTATAGTATATGATTTTCTGATTCAAAATGGCCACTGCCAATCCATTTTAGCTCATGAATGCCGAGGAGATTGATCTTTATGTGTTCCATTTCATTTTGAATGACTTCCAATATTCATTGTTCCTTACTTTGCACATTCCAAGTTCCTACCAGGAGATCTTTTAAATTGTTTCTCCACGTCTTGGTTTATGCCTCAGCAGCAAATGGAAATCCGGAAGGCTGCACTCCACCCGCTTTGTGGTACATTCCACTCCCAGGAAGCGGCTCCTCCTCAGTCACATGCTGAGTGCCCTCTGACCCCAGGGACCCATCCTCAGGCACGATCTCGGACACAGTCCTGCTTTCATTCAGTCATTTAATGTCTCTAACTGTTTTCAAGCTATGCATAAGATTTTCAGTGGCTCTTTCCTTTGCAGTGGGGAGCAGACTCCTCCACTGTCTGTTATTAGTCTGGAAAACTCTGATGAAATTTATTCACTGTGAGTAAATCTGCTGGGTTTTGAAATACCAGTGACACAGCTTCCAGCTTCACAGCAACATATAAGCCACCATAGGATGAGAAACCAACAAACAAGTAGTGGATATATGTAGATAGGTAGACAGACTTAGAGATAGATATAGATAGATAGATCAATTATACATAGAGAGATGATATAAATATAACTATAAAACATCTTTCCTTACCATCATCAAATTGATTCTGACTCATGGTAGCACTTTGATGGTTAGATTTTATGCCAACTTGATGGACCTGTGTACAGGCTGGGATGGAGTACAGACTACCCTTCAGCTCATACTCTGATGATACCTCCTTGAGAACTTGTCTTCTTTACAGGAGATGCTGTGGAGAATGTCTCACCCTCACACCACTCTCTTCTCTCTTGACTTGGTCCTTGTCTCACCTCTGGGGCCAGACCACTATGTGACCTGCTGACCCGGGAGCTGCCAGCCTCCTGCCACATCCTGCAGCCCGTGGATCTTCACAGCTCTGTACCCGCTGACATGTGGATTTCCACATCACTCTTTCCCCTTCCTACTTCACGTGCCAGCAGATGTGCAAGTCTGGAGGTCCTCTACCCACGGACTTGAATTGTACAGTGCTGGACATCTTCCGGATATAAAATTCTACCTTGATATTGTTATTTTTATCTATCTATCTATCATCTATCTATCTATCTATCTATCTATCTATCTATCTATCTATCTATCTATCTATCATCTATCTATCCTGGTTTTGTTTCTCTAGAAAACTCAACCTAGCAATGTTTTATTACACAAAGTGGAACTACTATACAGTGTTTTTGAAAGTGTAGCTCTACACTACCCCATCTTTCTCGCACAGAAGACTGGATGAGTTTGAACTGCCTCTTTGCACTTAGGAGCCAAATACTTAACTCGCTACACCATCATCCCCTTTGTGTAAGAATTGAGGAATCATTAAAAACTCCTTCTGGCTGAACCCAACCAGAAGATCACTGGACATATTTAAGAGAATGCTGACCTCTTGATTTAAACTTTCAAAATTAAATGCAGAGTAATTAAATGTTGAGAAAGGTTTCAGACAGGAAAAAGGTATAAGTGGGTTTACTCAGAATAATATTTATTTTCATCCAGGCAATTATCCATTCAATCACCAATTATTTACTAAAGACATAACTTTAAAGTAATATAAGTATTATGGACTGAATTAGGTCCCCCTACTCCATCACACACACGCACGCATACACACACATGCACACACACACACTATTTGCATTACCCCTAACCTCTGTGTCTATATTGTAACCTCATTTGAAATCAGGGTATTCATGTTATGTTTCAATACACAGTAATGGAGGGGGACATATCTGACTTCTTCTAGCTCTCTATTGCCATGAGGCAGGAGTCAGACCTGTTGCCTGCACACCATTATTCTTCACATATTCTGACACCAACTGTGTCCTCCAGAGCACTTTCATTTTATGCTGCATTTGATAATGTGTTACAGTGGGCACACAGAACATGCAGATAATACTTATAATTAAGGATGCTTATTAGGGAAGTTAATAGGCTACCTCAAGTCAGGTCGGCAAATGGTAAGGCTATAGTCGTGGGTCCACAGTAACACCTTCCTCTGCCAGAAGCTAAGTCTTTCTCTAGTCCCCAGCTTTTCGGTCATGTGATCCCAAGGACTTTGCCTCTTCAGGTCAGGATGCCAGTGCCACAGTGTCAGCCTATATGACGAGAAGACACCTATGTTCTTGGTACTGCTCTCTGCGTCTCCATGCCACAGTTTATGATGCATGTGGTCTAGGCAGCCTCTCACACTTCAGACAGAGATCTTGGACTTGCTCTTCCAAGGTCCCGATATCTCTATGTGTCCAAGATGACTTTTATACCACAAGGAAGGTTTTCAGTGGAGATGTGGCTGGGTTTTTAGCACAAAATAGCCCTAAGGAAAAGAAAGGATGGTATCTTAAGTTACAATCTCTATTCGGGTAGAGTCTTAAAGATGTTCCCAAAGAAAAGGGTGTGATTTGGTTTCCAATTTCTACTAAAGTCAGGTCTTAATCTAACTGTAGTCATATTTATAGTACAGTACACCCTCCAAAATAGGGTTATAGCCATAGCCATAGCATCCACAATTATAATATGTCACAGAATGAATTATTGCTTTGTTAATTGATTACAAACAACAGTATTGAGATCATAGATCATTGTAGGTTGCTTCTAAACTTTATGACATTTTAGACATTAAAAGCAAAATTTAGAAGCAGATCACACAGGGAAGTATAGATGAGGACACATAGGTGTCACATGAAGGTGATCAAGGAGATGAGGAATGCTGGCATTTTCTCCCAGAACCAACAGTGTATCTTCCCATAGAATTCATGCTATGAATTTAGAGTTCTAGGTTCTTGAACTGTGAGAAAATGAATTTATGTTTATTAAATCCATATGAAAATATGAGAGAAAGAATTCCAAGATGAAAAACTCCAACTAGCTTAAAGGTACTGGGGTAAAAAGAGATGTGTGTGCAACTTTGAAGACTAGAAAGAAGAAAAGTATGACTACCACAGTAAAATGAACATAAATGATATGGGGTACTGTTGTGGAAGTAGAAAGCAGCTAGTATCAAAGTAAATTAATGGCATAGTATAAGTTATGCTTTTGCTTTACATATGACCTTAAGATCAAGAACTAATTGGAAGGTGGTCAGTTTGAACCTATCCAATGACTGTGAGAGAAAGAACTTGCTGTCTGCTCTCTCATAGCTTGCAGCCTAGAAAGCACTGTTGTAGGTTCTACTCTGCCACATGTGGTCATAGTTGGAATTGACTCCCCGGCATTGAATGACCAGACTCAGCTAGAATATTCTTGTTCCAAATAATAATTTTGTTTGTTTTGAATGTTGGATGAAATGTTGCTTTAATGTTTTGTCTATTGAACAACCTGTTACCTCAGAGATAACTACGGTATTCATTAAGATAAATTTAATACATCTTTATTTGTATTTTGACTTCTGGTGGATATAATTATAGTAGGGGGGTAGTCACTTCCCCCTTTTGGAACCTGGTAAATGACACCCTATTTAGTTGATTAGAGTAGCGCCCTGGAGCTATTTATACAACTGTAGCAAGCTGATATTTGCCTCTTAATTAAACTACCATTATGTATTTATTGAATATCTCTTATTAATTAGGTACTGTCCGCAACAAAAAGGACCTGCCATATATTATTAGCACCTATATTTTGGGGGAAGATAAGGCAAAATGAGATGTGATACAAGGTATATGACATGTTGTTATATTATTAAATATTAAACATTATAGAAAATCTAAGAGTCTGTGGATGTAAAAAATAGTTCATCATTAAGTTACAAACCAAAATGTTAGCAGATGGATTCCACCCAGAGATACATTGGAAGGGAAATTGACCATTGAACAGCCTATGAAGGGCAGTGCTGGTCTGAAAGTCAAGAATCACTGTATGTTGGAATTGACCCTGCTGCAGAGGATTTATAGAAAAATTCCCTCTGGGATTCAGTTCAGACAGATATGAGATCACCATAAGTTAGAGTAAACTTTATGGAAATGAGTTTGACCATATCATGATATATCACTTTGGTTAGGAAAGGAAATATGATGTGTTTTGATTTTTGAAAGATATCAGTAGTACACTTGAACTTTCCCACTCCCTCAAAAAGTCTTGTTTGTGTCTATTTGATAACCCTCTACTTTACCAATCATGATGTCCTTTTCTATGGCCTGATCTCTCCTGTTAATATGTTCATGTATAGTGGCCTTATATAAAATACTGGCATAATCCATTTCTCTAACAATATTGGTTGATAGATAGATAGTATCTCTACACTGGATATCAGATAAATGCATTGAGTTCATTTTGTACCTTTTCATGGAAACAGTGAGACATCTCCCTAGTTCTGCTGGTTTCAGAACTACTGACGTTTTTGTTCTGTGAACAGAAAATTCCTTTTTTTTTATTAACCTCCGTCACACCATCTTCCTGCCTGGGGTAAGAGTTTCCTCTCCCCAACATAGCCAAAATTATCATCACAAACATTATGTGAGATTGAGGTTACTATTCTCATATTAATTACAGAAATCTGTGGTTTTGAGATATGAATGATCTTGTCAATTCCAATGGAGCTAAAACTCAATTTTATGTTCTTCTGACTCAAAAGCTTGCAATCATTTTCATCACTAGTATTTTAATAATGACCTGTTCAATTTTCTTAAAATGTTAAGATTTTAATAGTTTATGTAATCCTTAGTACAGGCCTACTTGACGACTAATAAAACAAGCATGTTAACATAACCGTTATTAAGTTAGCCTGATTTTAGCAGTGTAGTACCTGAAGTCCCGGAATAATTAAGGAATAGGCACCTGTGTGCAGCTGCATAGTTAATAGAACTCATTTGTTATAAATTGTGGTAGGCAACATTCTGACCTTTTATTCACAGGTGGGAACTGACTACGTGAGTTGGAACACATTTGTTTGACCTCTGGGGGACTGAGTTCCATCAGTCTTCTGGCACTAGAACTCAGAATATTATGATTAAATAACAGCAAACTCCAGCAGCGCTGAACACATACCTTTCACTTCACATACTGCAGTTTTGTTCCGATGCGTCTGCCCTGGTGGGGCACATCCTGTTCCACTTCCAGCCATAACTCAGTCCAGCCATGGACGCTGCCACACTCACAGCATGATCTGGCTCACAAACCAATATCTGCTTTCCTTCTGGCATAGAAATCACCTTTTCATTCCAACCTCATTCCCTTTCTGTGCCTACTCTCTGTTTTTTCTCTTGGTAACCTTCCAAATGTCTATGCCAATCCTTTTCCCTGTTAGGATTTAAATTGTCCTAATTTCTCTTCTTTTTTCCCCTCTTAATTCTATTGCCTCTCCCTATTATTGTAAATGTTGTTTATGGGATTTATGTATATGGAAACATGTAAGATTACTAAAGATTAAATATCTGCTCAACATTTGTTGTTACATTTCCTGGATTATTTGAGGTGATGTGAGGTGTTTGTATGTGATATATAATAGCAGATTAGAGTGTTTTTTAATATAAGCTAAAGCAGTAATAATAATATGCATCATATAAATGGAAGTCACTATATACATTTAACATATGCAGGACACATAGTAATAAATTGAGGGACTAATTTCTTGAGTCAATCCTCAAAATATGTAAAAATTAATGGAATCAAAATGGTTACATTTGTTTTCAATAAAAATAGAGGAATTATAAGTGCATATTAATTTAATAACATCTTACAAAAGACTGGTTTAATGCTTGGATTTCTGATATTTTTCAACTGTAATTATATATTCCTGCTCTCAACACACTAGTGTTTATAACACACATGCATGCACATATACATGTAGGCATAGAAACCCCAAACACATTTTATTCTCATCATTTTCTCCCTTTGACCTTTAATCATATACCACTTGGGATTTAATTTTACTACCCTAATAAAAACTTATTTTATGATTCTTTAAAATTATTTTAGCAAGTGTCATTCCTTGGAAATCATGTATATTTTTGTTCTTTCATGCCATTCTTAATGTAGTGGTAAGCATCTTGTTTCACTGCCCACTATATTTTTCTTCTCTTAAATCCGGATTATTTTCTTTCCTGATATTTCATCTTTCAAGTAAATTTAGAGAGTATTACATTTTATCTTGCTATTTTCATACCTAATACAATTGATAACGCCCCTAGATCTTAAACACTTAAACACATGTTAATGTAGGTTAAATAATACTGTGCAGTATAAAAAGTGACATTGAGAAAATTGAGAAGAGGCCTTCAGTTGGGGACGTAGTGGAAATGGAGAATGTCTATGATAGAGGGAAGTGGTAGGCAGGTAGAATGCTGCCCAACAGTGTTCTGTTAGTGGCCAAGAGAAATAACAAAAGGCAGCACATTGCTTCCGTTTGCTGTTGTTAGCTGCCATGGCGTCAACACCAATGCCGTTTGTTCCCGAGTTGCGTCATGCCCTAGAATTCTCTTCAATGGAATCATAATCAAAGCCGATCACCAGTTCTTTTCTCTCATGGCACACTAGAGGGGTTCAAACAGCGAATGGTTTATATTGGCATTTGACCTACTTTTTTTGTGCCTAAAGGTAAGTAGGGTATTCAATTACTGGTACACAGTTGTATTTCAAACCATGGT
Source organism: Echinops telfairi (assembly GCF_000313985.2). Taxonomy (NCBI): domain Eukaryota; kingdom Metazoa; phylum Chordata; class Mammalia; order Afrosoricida; family Tenrecidae; genus Echinops; species Echinops telfairi. The sequence continues at coordinate 8,749,124 of NW_022111301.1, read as the reverse complement.
GCCGGGCATTGTATTATTGTAACCACAAACTATTAATGGATTAAATCTGTAATGTTCCTGTGGTTTATCTTTAGCTAATTTTATGGCAGGTTCTAATTTCAAAGGTGTCATTAAAGCATGATTAAAATTGAGAAATACTTATTATTCTAAATATAGAGTTGTCAGATAAGCATTAAATTGCTAACAGCAAGGTTGGCAGTTCAAACCCTCAGCCACTCTGCTGGAGAAAGATGAGGTTGTATGTTCCCCTAAAACATTACAAAATATCGGAAACTTTATAGAGGCACCCTCTGTGTCAGAATCATCTTGATGATAGTGAGCTGGATTTGGTTTGATGAATATTTTAATAGCCAGACATTTCAAGGAGTTAAAAATCTATTAAGAAATACAGAGAATCCAGGGCGGATGATCCCTACAGGACCAGTGGTGTGAGTGGCGATACTGGGAGGGTAGAGGGAGAGTGGGCTGGAAAGAGGGAACCGATTACAAGGAACTGTATGTGACCTCCTCCCTGGGGGATGGACAACAGAAAAGTGGGTGAAGGGAGATGTCGGACAGGGCAAGATATGACAAAATAATAATTTATAAATTATCAAGGGCTCATGAGGGAGAGGGGAGTGGGGAGGGAGGGGAAAAATTAGGACCTAATGCCGGCGGCTTAAGTGGAGAGGAAATGTTTTGAGAATGATGAGGGCAATGAATGTACAAATGCACTTTACACAACTGATGTATGTATGGCTTGTGATAAGAATTGTATGAGCCCCTAATAAAATGATTAGGAAAAAAAAAAAGAAGTGATACATATTTATGTATTAATACATACTTATAACAAGGACTAAAATGTGTACACAAAATTAAAATGTACTCTATTCAAAACAAAAAATATATTTTGACATTGATAAATGGCAGTATTTTTTCTTGATATATCATTTACATAAAGCATATTTAAATGTCAAATTTTAGTAAAATAGCATTGAAATATATAAAGACTACAATAATATTGAGACCTTGACTTTTCATAAATAATATAGTTACTCTTACTTTTTTATCTATGTGTAATTTTATACCAACTGTACACCAATCCAAGTGCAACAAGGTCTTGCTAGCCTCTGACCAAAAGATAAGCAAATAATATGTGACCTAGAGTAGCAAGCATCAAATCAGAGTAACAATTACAACAATCACTCTTTCATTTGTATAAACAGTGCTTTTTGAACATTGCCAAAGAACATTTATTTTTATTTTTAACAGTTTACTGGCATATATTTCACATATATAATTTAATAGTTCAGTCATATTTATAAAAAGAGTTGTACAGTCCTCACCCCAACCAATTTTAGAACTATTTGTTCTTCTTTTACTCATTGTTATTAGTTCAATTCCCTCCAACCTCCCCTACTATGCCACCAAAAACTGTTAATGCAGTTACTGTCTTTAGATTTACCTATCCAGGATTTCATATACAGAAAATCATCCAAGAAAAAACAATTTAGAAAAAATTTTAAAGGGAAAGAGAGAAAACTCTCAATAGAAAGAAATTAGAAAATATTAAATCTAGAACAAATTTAAAATGGGTCAAAAGTGTGATCAAATGATGAAGTGTTAAAATGTAACCTAACTGCATCTTCAATAATCCAGTTCTGAATGCAGAGAAGAACTGTGGCATTTGAATAGCAGGGCTAATAGCAGGGCTATTCATATTCCTGATCTATGGCCAAAGGAGATTCCAGGTAGGCTTAACACTTGTGTATTTCCCCTTCACTTTTTCCCCCTCTGTTAATTAAACAACTTTAAATTAGGCTAAAAAATAGAACCTTTCACTTTTGCCAATTTAATTATTTCTGGTAAAGGACTTGATATAAAATATATGCAAGCTGGTCCATCACATCTCTCCAGGGGATGGATTAGGGATAGAGATGCAGAGAAATGGTTTTCTTTTTTATATTATTATTCAAAGCAAGTTGACCAAAGGTTTTGAGAGGGGGTGTACAGTGGTGGTTGTGGAGGAAAGGGAGATGATGTCAAGGAGTCCCTCTAGAAATGCAATGTTTTATTGTGTTTTTCTTATTGAATATTGAGAAAAGAATCTGACACTATGATAATAATTGTGATTAAGAGAAGAGGTATCATGATTTGAAGAAGGTTCATTAACACCCTGTGATTTGCAGATGACACAGTCTTGTTCACTAAAAGTGCAAAGACCTTGATGTAATTAATGATGAAAGGAAAAAAATAAATAAAGCCTTCAGTGAGGTTACACTATAACGAATTACACCTTCAAAATTGGACCAATAGACCAAGTCATGCTAAATGAAGATAAGATAGATATTTTCAAGCCATTCAGTTTTATTTGGCTTCATAACAAATGCCCACAGAAGCAACTGGAAGAATATAACTGACATATTTCAATGTGAAAATCTGTTGCAAAATAAATACTCTTTTAAAGTGTTAAAGGGAAAATATCTCACTTTGCAGTTTAAGATTCACCTAACTCACGCTATGGTATTTTAAAAATTATCTCATCTGTATAGAAAAGCTTGAAAGTGAATAAGGAAGACCAGAGAAGAACTGTGGCATTTGAATAATGATATTGGTGAAGAATATTTAAAATATCATAGACTTCCAGAAGAGGAAACAAAATCAATGTTGGAAGAAATCCATCTGAATTTCTCCCTAGACACAGAACACTTTGGACATGCTGTCAGGAAAGAGCAGCCACTTGGGAAGGACATCACACTTGGTAAATGTTTGGATTAGCAAAAATGAAGAAGGTTCTCAACAAAATCTGCTTCACAGTGCTTGCTAAAATATATTCAAACATAACGATGATGATGAATATGGCGCAGGAGCAGGCAGTATTTCACTTTGTTGTACACACTGTTGCTGTGAATTCGAACTGACTCCGGGAACCTAACAACAATAACCTTGATTAATTCAAATTAAATATGGCTGTGGATTGAATTGTGTGCCTTAAAAATAAGAAATGAATTGTGTGCTGGGAATCCTAATCATATATATATATATATATAACATTCCATGCCAAAATTAGGTTTTTCATTTATTTTAATGATGCCATATCAGTGTAGGTGACGATGTCAAACCTCAATTCTGAGATTAGAACAGATTAGGCATACAGTGATACCTCAGTTGTTGAGCAGTTCTAAGCTTAAACTTTCCACTACTCAAGCAGCAAAGTTCAAAAAACAAAAATCCATCCGTGTCCCTAATTTAGCTCCCTAGTCTACTGAAAATCTGACTTGAAAACACCTGTATGGGCCAAGAGTGAGTCAAGCACCAAGTCTCCCTGTGCACCTGAAGGGGTGACATGTCACCTAAGCACTGTTCTCCCTCTGACAATACAGTGCTTTTATTCGTTCTCTTGTGAGTGCATAGAAGCATTCATCGTTGTGGTTAGTTTGGGTTTTTACACTTTATTTGCATAGAAATCATTGGGAAATTTTTATCAGGTAGCGACTTGTCTAATTTGGTGGCCAAATACAACATGGCCAAATTGAAATTATCAACGTTTTAAGGGGAAAATGTGATTAAAAATGCTAATGTACTAAAAGATGTGAAATTGTTAGCCACAAAATAAAGAGCCCAGACCACCAAACAGACTGAAAAGTTAGTTACTTTAAATAAATGAGAAACAACTCAATTGGTGATAGTGTAGCTGAGACAGTGATTTGCAAGAAGGCTAAAAGCCTACCTAACAATTTAAAGTCCTGGCAATATGAATTTACGGATGTAAATTTTGCACCTTAGAACCAATTATTTGTTTTCCATTATTTCTATGGGAAAAGTATGTTCAGTTCTCAAACTTTTGTTGTTGGAACATGAATTTGGAATGGATTGAGTTATACAACTAAGGTATCACTGTACTTGGTCTCTTTTTATTTTATTTTATTTTTTTTAAACATTTTATTAGGGGCTCATACAACTGTTATCGCAATCCGTGCACACATCAATTGTGTAAAGTGCATTTGAACATCATTCTAAAAACATTTTCTCTCCACTTAAACCCCCGACATTAGGTCCTCATATTTCCCCTCCCTCCCCGCTTCCCACACCCTCATGAGCCCTTGATAGTTTATAAATGGGTATTTTGTCATATCTTGCCCTGTCCGACGTCTCCCTTCACCCACTTTTCGGTTGTCTGTCCCCAGGGAGGAGGTCACATATAGTTCCTTGTAATCGGTTCCCTCTTTCCTACCCATTCTCCCTTTACCCTCCCTGTTTCGCCACTCACACCACTGGTCCTGTAGGGCTCATCCACCCTGGATTCCCTGTGTTTTCAGTTCCTATCTGTACCAGTGTACATCCCCTGGTCTAGCCAGACTTGCAAGGTCGAATTCGAGTCATGGTAGTGGGAGCGGGGAGGAAACATTTAGGAACTAGAGGAAAGGCTGTTTCATGATCCCTCTATTACTTTATTATTGTCTTCCTTGTTGTTGTTGTAGAGTTGCCTCCAACTATACTACCCTGTCCTATGTACAACAAACCAAACATCAACAGTAGCCTCACAATTGTTACGTTTGAACCCATTATTGAGGCCACTGTGTCCGTCCATATCAAGGGATGCCCTCCTTTTCACTGCCCCCCCCCCACTTTTCCAAGCATGATGTCGTTTTCTGGGACTATTCTCTCCTGATAGAGTGTCCAAAGTATAGGGGAGAAAATTTCAACATCCTTGACTCGAAAGAGCATTCTGACTATAGGTCTTCCGAGACAGACATGTTTATTCTTTTGACAGTCCATAGTACTTCTTCACAAGCACCATAATTTAAATCCATCCATTTTTCTTTGGTCATCCTTAGTCAATGCCCAACTTTCACATGCATGTGAGGCAAATGACATCACCATCTTTGCTTCCCATCACTTCAACCAATAATAGCTTTGCTTTTCAACACTCCAACCAGATCCTGTGCAACAGATTTACCCAGTTCAATAAATGCACTGCTGGATCTCTTGATTGTTGCTTCCATGAACATTGATTTTCGATTCAAGGAAAACTAAGTCCTCAATTTTTTCTCAGCAATCTCCTCACAAACATCTACACAGTTCTGAAGATAGTATTTCCATATTTTTAGAGTGTCTCTAAAGATTTCTTTGCTATTTGACTTAAAACATGTCAAAGTGAAAGATTTGGCATCCTTAAAGTACTCAAATTGTGCTCCACTTGAATCTTCTTGTGGTTGATGGAATAACAAACAGAGTGTGTATGGGTTAGATCATGGCTATAGCGTGGATAACATAGATCCCCAAGTAATTTTCACAGGACAGACCTTGCTACCATTGAAGAATGAGAAGGTTCATTATCGTGTTGAGAGATGTGGTAGTTACATAATTTCATCCCAACTTAAGATATATAAAAGTGGAGGGGTGGACTTTAGCCTGCTAATCAGGTCACAGACTTATGGTGACTCCTTCTAGGCAATGCCTTCTCATAAGGAGGGCCCTGGGAACCTACCCTTTTCTCTCTGCAGGACCTGGTTGCTGTGAGCCCGATGGAGCAGCCATGCCCATTGGATCCACATGACTTTGCACCCACTGGCCTGTGATCTTCCTGCCTTCTGCATCATTGGATGTGGCTGCATCAGTCTGAAGAGGGACTTATGAACTAGTATCAAACTTATGGATTTGTTAAAATGTTTGCTTGATATATAATGATCAGGACTGGATAAAGATGTTTGCTTGATATATAATTACTTCTTAATATCAAGCTCTCTCTTACATACATATGAGTGTGATAATTAAGTTTATTGTGCCAACTAGGCCAATAGGAACATGTGGGCGGAGTTTAATCAGGTTGAAGCTTGATTGGACGATGACCAAAATAAATAACGATGACCTGCAGCCCATCTACCTCTTGCTCCGTGGTGATTGGTCCAGTGTGGTGTTGCTTTAGCTAATTCTGCACCTTAACCTGGCCAAGCCAACTCGGGGATCATTTTACTAGAGCTTAAGGCTCCTTTGAGACCTGCTTCACCACACTGCTCACGTGTACGTTGCTCGAGCTGGAGGTGGGTGGATTCTGCTTTCATGCTTGAATTCAAGATCCCCTTGGAGCCTGCTTTGCTAAGCTCCTGAGTTATTGACTGTTGCTGACCCACCCTGCTGTCAGCTGCCTGCGGGCCGACTCTGCATGTTTTGCCCGAGGTAAGACTCCACTGTCTTCAGCGGTTGTGTC
>NW_022111301.1:8740206-8741692 GCF_000313985.2 Echinops telfairi | reverse complement strand
TTAAAAAAAAAAAAAAAGACTCCACTGTCTGCTTCCTTGACCTTGGACTCGGCAGCCCATGTGAGTTGAAAGTCTTCCAGTATATTAACTGTTCCATGACAGTGATTTGAACTGAGCCCTCTATACTGCTGTGTGGAATAATTAGCTGGTATATTCCTTCTTGCTGTATAAATGTCTTCACCTATTCATATATATATTTATAAGTGTCCTGTTTTGTTTCTCTAGAGAACCCTGCAGTTTTCAATGTGCTTCAAACATCTTCAAAATAAGCCACCATGATCATCTTTGTCCTTTGTGAATTTCAATGAAGATTACCTTATGAGTTAACCTTTATGTTTTGAATTTAACAGCCCAACATAATTCATTGGACTAAGTATTTCTTGGACCATTCTCTCTGGTTTATATTGATAAAGGCAAGCAAGGCTCTTCCATGGTTAAAATCAATTCCAAAAAAATCTGTACATTTGTTTTCATCCTTTTAAAAAGGTTTGTTGAAAGACTAACTTTTTAAGTGATCTGACCTTTTTCCAACACATCTGGATCCCAGGGAGCTGAGAGCTTACTGAGATCAAGATGTCATTTAAAATGGAAAATAGTGAATAATATAAGAGTTAAATATAAGCTATAATATCTTATGTTATATCATATAATGTGCTATCACTAATGAGCTTATGATCCTCCACCAGTCTCAGGAACACAGTAACAGTTTCCTCATTCACCAAAGTTGGTTATCTTCTTTCTCTTGCTTTGGTTCCCCTTCTTTTGGAGTTTTTCCCGAATTTCTTAAAATGTTTGATCAGTCGAGTGTGGTTTTATCTAGTGTAACATTCCAGTTGCAAACTTTCCATAATTTTCAAATACAATCATTTGTTATTTCCTTACACTTTATATTAACCCTGATATACAAATAGGATTTTTATGAATTTTGTTTACTACAAAAAGTATCCTTTGTTTTCAGAGATACCCAAATCAGATTAAGATAAGTCCTCAAAGCAGCACCCTTACTTAGTGAGAGTATTTCTCTGCAGCAATACACTAATCAGAGAGACATGCTTAAATATATTTTGCTTCTCATCAATCCATGCATATCAGTTGAGACTCTAATTGCATGCCCATTGATTTATCCCATTGTCCCTTGAATTTTTCTTAAAACCAAACAATATTAGAATATCTACCTTGATTCTGATGTTTCAAGGCATATCTATATGGTTTCAAAATGGCAATAGCTACTTGAAAGGGAAGATCGAAAACTTAGGGACAGCGATTTGTTCATGTGTAGACTGTTCAATTTCTTTATGATTACTGTGTATACTCTCAAAGGCAACAATTTTATTTGTTTAGTTGTGCTTCTGAGAATATACCCAGTAAGCATAAATAAATTAAAGAGTCCACACTTGAATACTGGAATAGACACCTACTCTGGATATGGATTTGCCTTCCCTGCACGTGATGCTTCTACCAAAACTACTATTTGTGGACTTACAGA
>NW_022111301.1:8726623-8738462 GCF_000313985.2 Echinops telfairi | reverse complement strand
ATTTTTCTCACCCTCCCTTCTTCTGGTATTCCTCTCCATCAGCATAAACTCATTGTCCTTTAAGTTTTGTATCTTTCCTTTGAAGTTGCTGTTGTCGTTTTGATATCATATCGATACCTTTATTGTTGTTGGAATATCTTTAGTAAAATTATGCTTGCAAGTGATATCAATGACACTTTTCTATAGTTTATTAATCCTGTTGAGTCACCTTTCTTTGGAATGAGGACCAATATGACCCTTGGCTTGTCAGATAGCCTAGTAGATGTCTTCTAAATTCCCAGCATGGCCCACTGAATGTGCCCTGTGCTCCCTCAGCTTGTTGAAACACTTCAACTGGTATCCCATCAATTCCTGGACACTTGGTTTTGGCTAATGCGTTCAGTGAAGCTTGAACTTCCTTTAAAGCACCATTAGTTCTTACTCAGATGCTACCTCTTGAAAAGTTTGAATGTCAACTAGCTCTTTTTGATGCAGTAGTCTTTTTATTCTTTCCATCTTCTTTTAATGTTTTATGCATCATTTAATATTTTGCCCATAGAATCATCAATGTTGCAACTTAATGCTAGAAGTTTTTATTGGGTCATTCAGGTTAGGATATGCCGAGCATGTGCTGCCTTTTCAGTTTTCTAACACTAAGTTTTACATATTTCATTATAATATTTAACTTTGTGCTCATCAGCAGTCATTTGAAATGTTCTATTCAGCTCTTTCATTTCATCATGTCTTCTATTTGCTTTGTATGTCCTGTATATAAACTCTACCTTATTACATTATATTGCGGTTTCATATGTTTTGAAAAAAATTCTCTTTTTTATCCCATTTTCTATGAACTTTTTAAAGTCCTCTTGTAAACTTTGGGGGAGGAGACTGTTTCCAAAGAGAAAAGAAGGAGCATTCGTCTAGGGATAGCTTTATATTATTTTATTTTTTACTCTGCTATAGTGGTTTAAGAAACAGCTTAAAAAACAAAAAAGAAAAAAACAGCCCTTCATGGAATTATTTGCCAACTTACAGATCATCTATCCCTTGTCTGGCACCCTCCAGTTTAAAGTTATTCTTTGACTCACGTATTGCAAATGTGCATCCTTAAGGCTGAATCTGGAGGCGAGTGGACACATGTAAGGATGAGGAACTAAAATAAGGTTACCTTTGTACACAAGTAGATCTTGAGTATTTCCCTTTCCCTTTTGAATTACATTATGAATTTTATATCTTAGTTATGCTTTTATATCATTGACTGCATGGGGTTTTAATGTGAAAGCAAGAGGCAGATTGACTTCTGATCTATAAATCACTTTTAGAATCATATTTCTGGCTTTGTCCTAGTCTTTTTTAAAAAACGATTGTCTGGCTCCACTTAAGGAAGGGCCCACCCATTTTAACAATCCAATGAGAAAGCTCCTGTGTGCCCCTATTCTCTTTCATGGTAGGCTCTGTTCATCTCTGTTCCCAGGAAAGGAAGGTCAAAGATATCCCTGTAACCAGGCAATGAATGTCCTGACCTTCCATCATTAAGGAAGGCAATTTAAGGCCTGGTTGTTCCTGCTACCTGACATGGAAAGTGCTGGCAATCACCTTCCCTAGGCAGAGGCCCAGACATCCCTATACTCAAGCAAGGAAGGCCCTGGCCATCCCAGCAAACCAACAAAGAAGGAACTGGGGGTTTATGTCCCCTTAAAAGGCAGATTCCAGCTGTCACTGACCCTAAGCAAGGTAGATTCTGGCCATCCTGGTCATAGGCCAGGAAGTGCCTAGATGTAACTGTAGGCTAGCAAGGAACACCCTGTCCATCTCCCATCAAGGAAGACCTCAGATATCCCTACGGCCAGGCAAGGAAGGCCTGGGTCACCCAACCAGGAAAGCCAAGGTCAGTACTGTCCCAGATATTTTCCTATTCCAGCAATGAATGGGAATATAACATACCCAAACCTGTGAGACACAGTGAAAACATTTATTGGATGGCAACGCATAGTGAGCAAGTCTCATCTAAAAAAAAGAGAGAGAGCCGAGGTAACTAAAATTAATGCCTTAACAGGGTAATTTCAAAGATTATAACATGAACAATAAAATAAATGTTCAACCAACAGGAGAAAAGAAATTATAAAGATTAATGCAGAAATAAATGAGCTAGGAAATGGGAAAATATATCAACAATATGGATCAGCAAACCATGAAATTTTCCTCTGAATACTATTCCTTTAAGCCTTAAGCATGGTACGACATTACATTAAATGAAAATTATAAAACAAATGAAGTAAAAGATGAATTCTTATTTAGAGTTATTAAAAAATTCAACTTCATGCTATCTTTTGTGTAAGAAAATAAAATTGCATATAGAACTGTAGATATATTAACAGTGAAAATAAAGATATAGGTGTACAATTTAAATGATAAAAATTCTTGAATGGCAATGTTAACATAAAATGAAATCGATTAATGAAGCAGAACTACGACATAAAATAAAAAAACATACATCACAATTCGAAGGAATCAATTCATCAAAATATATAACAATTAAAAATATTTAGGTAACTAACTATAGGGCAGTAGTTGATTCTGAGGTTGATTGTTCGGTACCTGGATTATATGATATGTGAAAGATATGCTAATAAAGCTGTGTTTAAAAAAATCTTTTAGGACAAAGACAGTTTCTGACATCTAAAGACAGTTTCTGACAACCCATTGCCATCAAGTTGATTCAAACTCACATTAAAGCTGAAAGATGGAATACAAGGCTGAAATCTTTAGGGAAGTAGATTGTCCATATCTTTATGCCTCAGAACAATTGATGGGTTCAAACTACTTACCATTCAGTCAGTAGCTGAGTGCTTAACCACTGTTTCACCAAGGTTCTTTTTGATACTGAGAGCAATAATAGAGCATTTATTCTCTTAGAGAAATAATCTAGAAAAGGAGGGTGGAAATGTACTCAATGCCATTGAGTTATGCATGTAGACAGTGTTGAACTGATGTATGCTCTGCTATGTATATTTTGATGGCAAAATAAAATAGATTTGTAAGTTAAAAAAATAATTTCATGTAATTTACCATATTACTGGACTACAGGTGAAAATTTATGATAGACTCATTTGATGTATTAAAACAAAATATATTTCAACATCCACTTATAATGAATATATGTATTTTTAAACTAGAAATAAGGAGGATCTTTCTTCAGCTGAAATAGCACATATCAACACCAAATATAAACTCAAGGCCCTAGATTCAACTCTGACTTATAGTGCCTCCCAACCCCAGACCACAATGCCCCACAGTGTCTCTAAGGTTGTACATCTGTACCTAAGAGGGCACGGCTGGTCCGAAGGTAGTGAGATCTCACAACGATTGCTTACATACCTTTTCCTCTGTTGGAGATTCTAGTGTGCTAGAATTAACCTACTGTGTAAAATCACAGTCAAATGCTTCACAGCAGGATCACCGGGGCTCCTACAAAGAAATAATTTAACAACAACACAAATACCATCACATTTATAGGGGACATGATTGTTGACAGGACATAGCACATCAATAACATGGTAATCGAAGATTGCCGAGTTGATTATGTAGGGGATTCATATGGGGAACAGGTAAGAGAGTAGTTTGGGTGGGACTAGGAGTTTTTATCACAAGAAAATAAGAGCAGCATGCAGGAAAGAAGGAACAGAACTAGATGGGGGAGTTTAAGCAATATTAGCAAATCTAGAGTAGGATCCTTAGATTAAAATAGATGCTAGACAATTTCCTTGTATGCTTTTGTGTTTCTATGAGTTGGAATAAATTGCATGCTTTAGTGTTGTCGACCGGTTGATATGAAGAAGTTGCCGAGTTTGATATTTTCTTCTGTTTTGTAATAGTGGTGGCTGATGATGGTTTGTTAGAGTGAATGGACATATAAACTAGTGATAAGAATGGAAAACAATAATCTTAATCTATATAGTGCCAAGTTTTAGAATTGTGGTATCATCAAAAGGATATGCATGTTATAGCAAAGAAAACTACAATATGATGCAACTGGATTCTGTGTGATATCTCTTTAAAGTAGCTGAAAATTAAAAATGTCTGTGATTTGGACTCCATTAATGTAATAATTGCTATTGACATGATTCCAGCTCTCAGTGACCATATAGGCAGGGTGGAAGTGAATCAGAGTAATCCACCTTTCATCTGTATGTCAGCTGACTGACACTTCTTTCTCATATGGGACAGCTGGTCGGTTCTTACAGCGGGCGACCTTTGGGTCAGCACTGAGTGTTAGGGTTCCACAGTGAGCTCATATTTTAAAATAATAAGCTTGACGCTATTCCAAAGGATTCATGAATAAATATTAATTAATACTGAATAAAGTCCATAAATGTCAATTAATTATTAACCAGTAATTACTTGCTACTAATAGCTATCAAGAGCTATAGATAATTTGAATAAATAATTGAAATATTTCAATAAATATTAAATGATTGAATTATGTAAGCTGATGAGTCCATTTGAATAATTTTAAATTATTGTGTCAATGGATGGATGGTAATTGGGGTCATAGAATTGTAATATAATTCAGACCTTAAAATCCAACACAGTCATAGAGATTATTATTTTAACAAAGACCTCTTGAGGGTGAATTCTGAGTTAGGAGCTCTTCTAGGAGGTAGAAGCATAGAAGGCATGGAGGCAGACAAGATGACAAGTACATCAGTCATTAAAAATGAAAACGACATGAGGGGAAAAAAGAAGTCAGAATTAGGGGATGCATAGTTGCAGGAATGATGTTTGATGACGTTAAATGCAAGAAAAAGTTTTATAGAGTAATGGAGGCATATTTTAAATAAAATATATTTTGAATGGCTGAAATGAGTAGGCATACTGAAAAAAATAAAGACAAATCTTGTTAGTCAGGGCAAAGCAATGGGCCATGAAAATTAGACTAAATATAAGATTACATGCGATAAAAACTGATACTTGCATGCTATTAAGAGGAATTTAGTAGTTTCGAATGACCTGGGAGACAGAGGAGACAAATTTTAAAAGGATAAGATTCAGTCACCTAACATTGCTGAGATTGCTTGTCAAGTGGGCACACTACATGGGTAGTTGGTATAGAGTATAGCAAGCAGATTCTTTTTTCCTTTTTTTTTTTTTTTGCCTTTGTCTTGGTATTTATTCTTTTTTATTATAAATAAATTATTTTATTGGGAATATTTGTATATATGTCACATTCATCATTTTCAAAATATTTCCTTTCTTTTTGAGCCCTTGGTATCAGCTCCTCTTTTTTCCCCTCCCTCCCTCGCCCTCCCACTCCTTGTCCCCCTAGGAAGGGTGGCTGGGAATTGTGTGTCATTGTAGTCAGTTCCCTGTTTCTCCTCCAAGAAGCAGATTATTGAGGACATAGATGAGATCTATAGTTTTGAAAATTCCATTAATTGAGTTTTCAGTGTAGTAGAAATTAGTATCAACAGCTGAGGATGTGGGAAGTAGGAGTGAAGCGAGTGTATGTTTTATTTGTTTGTTTTTGAAGGTTTCAGCACATTGATTTGGGAAAAAAGATGTGATTTCCCCATTACTCTGAAAATTGACATTTTGGGTCATTAATAGTGAGAAAGTTTACTATACCAGAGATAGTTTTTAAAAAAGTATTGCTAGAACATTAAAGAAAAATTTAATAGACAAAAACATCAGAATGTGAACCTGTTGTTTCTCAATAGATCCTCCGGTGAGATCCATACATATTTTTAAATTGTGTTTCATCTCTAACCTTTGCCCAAGTAAACATAGAATCTTACATTTAAATAATATCTAAAGAGACATTGCCATCTTCAAGAGACACACATAGTCTTCTTAAATATTCCTTGAGTTTCAGGGGAAAACGAAGTCTGAAGGGGAAAGACAGCGCTGTTTGATGGATGGGATAAGGTTTCCCAACAAAATTCTCACAAGCTAACCCTAGATAAGGATACTGTTATAATGGTAAAAAACAAAACAACAAAAACTTAGGCGCAACTTTCTTGGCCTTTTTCTCATCAATGAAAATCTCAGTGTTTTAAAAGTTCATAATAAGCTTCCATGTTTGTTTGTGTCTTTCAATAAAATCTATCAAGTTTACCCCTTTGGATTCCCTAATAATAATTATCATAACATTTTTGAGTTGACTTTTCTATGTTAAATATAGTTGTCACAGCAAATCCTCTCAAAAGATTCCTTTTGGAATGGGTCTTTTCTTTGGAAGACATCTTAATAATACAAGACAAGAATATTATTTAGATAAATTATTTGAAGCCATTCTCTGGTAGCAGATTTACACTTTAGTAGCATTATTTACATTTTGTATTCAGTATATAATCAATTCTGTATTTTGTATTCAGTATATAATCAATTCTCTTTAAGTTTTTCAACATGTTAGGACACGCTATTGTATGTCAACCCTAATATAAATTACTGATCCAAAATTATAAAAAATAATAGTACAATTAACATAAACTATAGTATGGCAATATGCTAGTAATGTTTGTAGCCCTGTCACTTGACTAATTTTTAAGATAACTGCAGATGACAAAACTTTAATAAACTTTGTTTTCTGAGCCCCTATTAAGTATTATATTTATTGAATTTTGTGAGTTATTCTGTTTTCATACTGATATTTTAAATACTTAAAATAATTTATTTTAAGATTTCAGACACAATATTCTTCTAGAAAATTTAATTTGTTTTATGTTTTTATATTTAAAACATACATTGGATAAATAATTTATCTTGTTTGGAGAAAGTCTGGCTTCCTCATTATGATTTTATATATCGACCTCAAATAAAAATGAAAGTTAATCTCAGATTGTGAAAATCACATTCCTGTAAAAACATGTTTTAATTACTTTTTCCATGAAATCATTTCAGTGAAAGGCAATCCTCAAGGCAGTGTAAATCTCTAATCTCATAAAATTTTAAACAGAGTAAAATGATCCTCCAGATTAAGGGAAGAGGCTTCTACTTATAGCTAATGAAGCATGTAGAACATATTTAGTGTTTTAGCAACCACATTTTAGATCATATTGAATTGAGGGGCAAAAAAATTTCATATTTTCCTTTTGCAATTTACTTATATTTGAAGGCACTGTACTCGTTGGTTTTAAAGAAGTATAATGGAAAAGGAAATTTAATGTGTAAATAGATGCCAAATCCCATAATTTTATATATATAACTCAAAAAAAATAATGTTTCTCCTGAACATCTCAATGAGCTGAACTCCATTGCTGAAATGCAAATAATTTGGGTGCAGCTGTCACCTGCAAGGACCAGATAACTCTTATGGGGTTTATTTTATTTGTCTGACTGCTAGTGATAAAAAGGCTTGGTACTGGTTAATTAACAGAGATATCCCGAGTCTGGCCTAAGAGTTAGAAAATCTTGTTCTGATTGCTTTTTCATTATGAGCAATTGTTTTGGGTGATTTTTCTGAAACCTGTGTTAATATACAACATGTGTATGTGACTTCCCAAGGTGTAAATTCCAAAGTAATAAGCATTTCTTCCCTATATATTCTAATTTCAAACAAGACCCCATCAAGACAGCCTGTTTACTGATGGCCTCCTTACTGGTATCGTCCTCTAAAAAGGAAACTTCTCTTTCTTCCTCTATAACTTGGAGTTAGTGATTTTCCCCAGCTACTCCTACAACTCGCATAAGGAGTTAAAACAAGTGGATCCTTGCATAGACTCATTAGAGTAGCCCTCACTGCCCCTCCGGGACAGAGCCAGAGAGACCAGGTGTCCCTGCTCTGATTTTATGGAGGTCTGTCTACATGTGGAGGCCAGGAAGTCCACAGATGAGAGGGACCCCCAACGCCACACGCCCTAGAAGGAGTAAGAGTACTTACACAACAGTGACTTTTGATTGACAGGAAACAACAGTATCCATGCCAAAAAGGGGGAAGGTAAATTGTTAGAATTACAGTTAGAACTATAAAAGAGTATTAAACTTCTGAGACGCTGAATCCGTGAAAGGTCAGTTATGTGGGGGCAAGGGGAATGGTGAGATGGCCCTGGCCAAAAAGAAAAAAAATAATGGAAACAGGGTAAAACATGCTGGGAGAAAGACCCATGGGATCCTGGAAAGCTGGGTCTATATTGTGGAAATTCTGTGAAATAAAAAACAAAAAGCAAACAAACAAACAAACATAAAGACAGCATTCCTCAACAGATGGTATATGGTAGCTAGAAAATAGGTCTTATAATTATAACATTATTTTGCAATTAGATTTGTTTTTTTTAGAACTATAAAAAGGATGGAAAATATATGTGAAATATTTTATGATTCCATGATAAGACATGAAGACTGAGACTTGATTTACTCTTTTGCTTTAAAAGCATGCTGGACCTAACTAAGATTGCCTTGAAGTGTTATTCATTTCCTCTAATTTATCGAAATTTCGCAGAAGAGCTGTCAGCTCACACAACTTCTCTCTGAGGTTTGCTTGAAACCCTGCCGGGTCCCAAGTCATCTTCACAATTGTTTGTGTTGAGTGTTTGAGCCAATTGTTGCTGCCACTGTGTCAAGAACCTTCCTCTTCTTCACTGCTCCTCTGCTTTCCCAAGCATGATGTTCTTTGCCAGGGACTGGGCTTACCTGTTCAGATTATTGAGCATAGAAAGCCTCATTCAGTCCTTGTGGAAATTAAAATTAACCCAGCTACTTAAAAAATTTTTTTTGTCAATTTCTAAGAACACAACATAGTTTTACCACTTTGTTCAAAAATCACATGCCTAAATATTTACTTAAGTGATTAGAAAACATGTGCTCACATAAATTCCTATATATAAATATTATAATTATACTGAGAAATAGCAAAAAGAGAAGCAATTAAAATGCACTTTAATAAGTAAATAGGAAAGCATAAGCTGGTACTCCAGACATTGATAAATTGTTCAATGATAAAAAAAATTTTAAGCTGAACTATAACAACACGAAAGCAAACACATGAGTCCTACATTTTTATTGCTAAATAGATTAAAAATTTCTGAAAAGATGGTGTACTATATGGTTCCCATTAAAAAGAAAAGTGTAGTAAAGATTACAAGAATAAAGGAATCACAGGAGTTTTGTATATGGTGCTAAAAAATAAGATAAAGTTAAAAAGCCTTATTATAAAATCATAGATATGTTTATGAAACAAAAATACCATAATATGACACTCCTGTTCATGATATAGTCTCTGTCTAGGACTACATATTTCTGAAGGCGGTATTATCTAACATTTTCCTAAAGAATTCTGTTTTGTATACCATGTCACCCCAACAATTTCACCATCCTCAAAGGGACACAACTATTATTCCTTTTAAATATTCTTGAGCTTGGGAAACAAAAAGAAGCCTTAAGAGGCAAAACCAGGACAGTGGGATGCGTGGGATAAGGTTTCCCAACAAAATTATCAAAAGACAGCCCTTCCTTTCAGTATCATCGGGTGGATTCTGACTCATAGCGACCCTGTAAGATTGGCTGGAGTTACCCCTGTAGATTTCTGAGACTGGGTCTTAGCTTTTCTTCCCTCACGCTTTTCTTGGTTTTATTTTCTTAACAGTATGGCACATAATCTACATAAAATACAATTCAATAATTCAATCATATTAGCAGAGCAGTACAATTATTACCACACTCTATTTTAGAACATTTTCTTCTCTTGTGCACTCATCGTTAGTAGTGCTCCATCTTCCCTAACCTTCCTTGCCACACACCCAAGAAAACATGCATCCAGCTACTGTCTATGAATTTACCCCCTGGATTCCATGTACAGAAAAACATACAAAAAACTAACAACAATAACAAAGTGAAACAGAGGAAACTCTTGGTCTAAAAGAAAGCAGAAAACATTAAAAGCTGGAAAAAAACTTTTAAAGAGAGATCAAATGATAAGGTGTTAAATTTTAATCTAACAATACCTGAACACACTTTTAACTGGGTCAAAAAGAGATCAAATAAGATATTATATTTTAACCTAACTACATCTACCATAATTGCATTTACAATGCTCTCTGTCTGATATCAAGGCTATGCACATCCCTTGATCATTGTCAGAGGGGATTCACCAAAAGCTTAATCCATGTTTGAACCCTACAAGTAGACTTGGGGTTTCCACTGTCATCCATATTCTCCTGCAAATCAGGTGTTCAAGCTCCAATACCATTCCCTCCTTCAGATTTGTATTGTATTATGTTATATTATATTATATATGATATTACAATCCCTGGATCACCTGGGTCCAGTTGATGTCTCACTTAGATGGCTGCTTGTTTGAAGGCAAGGCCCTAAGACCTCAGAAGTTTTTCTTTGTGATAGCCAAGCACCCCCTAGTTGCTTCATCACATTTTGTATAGCACCCATATCTTTCATGCTCTCTTTATGAGAGTTCATATTAAGCAGAGGCACATTGCAAGAAGTAATTGTTCTTATATTGGGGCTAGGATTAAATGTGAGCCAAAATCTATTCATATATCAGTGGTTAATATAGCCCTCTGGTTCATCTTAGATATGTTTTTGTTACTTTAGGCTATAGAATACTTTCAATCATCTCCCTGGAGCATAAGATCATTCTGTTTATAGTGTCCTTAACTTAGTCTATGATAATGCATTTAAAACACAATCAAGAAAGGGAGATTAAATAACTGTAGGCTGGCTGTAAATCACAATACATTGATTATTGATTTGTACAAATTAAATCTTTACTGATTGGTCACTATTTGTACAAAAAACATGTGAGTTGGTGGTTAGGCAAAACTTACACTAATATTCAATGAAAGTGGCAGAGCCACGTCTACCAGACTAATATATATCTTAATGAAGCAAGTAGAGCATTGGATTAGTATATATTTCATAGTGTGTCTATCGCTTTGATGTAGCTGTCATCTGCTTCTTCACACAACATGGTGTTAGGGCCTTAAGTCCCAGGGCTACAAGTGCATCTGAGGTAGAGCCCCTCCCTCACCTCAACCACCTTTGGAGACTGTTATATCCACCTCAGTGACACACAATCTCCTTTAATTTACCAAGTAAAGACCTTGATAATCATTTCTGTATAATATTTAGTAGTTACATTTAAATTAATAAGGCTTGGACCTTTTCAATTTGAGGACATCTTTTTATCCAAAATGCTTGAAGTATTTTTACAAAATGTACAGCTAATATTAAGTTCCAAATAATAGGACTTGTTGAATACTAATGGATTTAACAATAGATTCATTTGTACTGTATAATTTGAAGCAAATCTGTTAGCTTATCTTTCATAAAAATGTTAATGTCTGAAAAATATTTTATTCCTTTACTTATCTAGCTATAGATTTCTATTGCAATTAATATACTACCACATGGAAGGCAAAAAAAAAAAAAATTTACCAAGTAAAATCTTATCCTCTGTAACCCTCTTCTACAACTCATTAAAAATTAGTATACCTAAGGGAAGACCTCCTAAGATTAATATCACCACTTAAAACTTACTCTTGAGCATGTAAACCCTAATCCGCCAACTGACCTAACACTCCCTCCTCAGCTGCACACAATATGTTTTCCAGCACCTATCTGATCCTCCATTAACCTAAAGACCCACCCACCCCCACTCACACAAACATCCCAGAAGATTATGCTACACCTGATGCTTACCAAAATGCAATGCAAACAAAAGCCAACACCAGCAGCTACTGTAAAAAATCTAGAAACACAAGTCAATTACTGACAAGTTCCAAAACCCAGTTGCTTACACAGATGAAGCAGCCCTTGAACTGCAAGTGAAAGAATGCTTGAGAATTTTGTTTAGTGGTGTACAGGACAACTGGGGGCTCAATCCTAAAAATCTTATGAATAAAAGACA
>NW_022111301.1:8723868-8725815 GCF_000313985.2 Echinops telfairi | reverse complement strand
AAACTACACCCTGACAACAGTACCCGATATGGTATAGATTCAATGAAGAAATGAAGACAAGAATAAACTACTCTCTCACACACCATTTTTTAAAGGAGAAAAGGAAAATATCAAATGCAAAGAGTACATGATGACAGCAATGAATCTGCATTTATGTTCAATAACACTGAATGTTAATAGTTTAAACACATCTATTAAAAGACAAAGGGTAGCAGACTGGATGTAAGAGAAAAACCCTTCAATCTGCTACCTTCAAGAGACACAGCTCAAACTCATAGATACCAAGAGACTGAGAGTCAAAGGATGGTGAAAATGTTACCAAGCAAATGTCATCAAAAAGGAAGGGAAAAAAAACCAGGGTGGCAATATTAATCTCTGACAAAATAGATTTCAAGGTACATGACATAACAAGAGATAAGAATGGACATTACAAAATGCTCAAGGTATCAGTAGACCAAGTACCTATACACATAATAAACCAATAGGCAACCAATGAAAGACCCTTGAATTTTGTCAACAAAATCCTCAAAGGGATGAAAAGAGAAATCTCTGGATCAACAATTATATTAGGGTGAATTCAATACACTGCTCTTAAAGAAAGCTATATCAACAGGTAAAAATTCAATAAAGAAACTGAAGCCCTGAAATAAACAATCAAACAAATCAACCTGACAGGCATTTTCAGAGCTCCCCAACCAACAGCTTAAAAATACACATTGTTCTCCAGTACACACAGCTTATACCTGAAAATACACCATGTGCTGGGACACAAGGCAAGCTTAAGAGAACTCATACATATAGAGGTCAGTCAAACCAATGTCTCTGACCACAGGGCCATAGTTGGAAATACAGAGTAGAAAGAACATAAAAAAAAGACAAGAACTTGGAGATTTAATAACATGCTTCTCAAAAAGGAATGGGTGTTAGCCCGATTAAGAGATGAAATTAAGAAGTTCCTAGAAACCAAGAAGAACATCAATACAACATACCCAAACCTAAGTGACACAGAAAAAGCACTTATCAGAGGTCACTCTGTTGCAATAAATGCACACGTGAAAACAGAAGAGAGAATTAAGGTCATGGAAAAGTAGGAACACATGTGAATACCTAGAATTACAGCTGAAACAGGGGAAGTCAAAACAGACCCTAATAATATAAAACTCTTAATTGCGCAGTCGTATGAAAGATTGCTTTCCATCACCTTCAACAACATGGAGAACATGGACACATCCTCGGACACATACCTGTTGTTCCATCTGTGAGGATTTTGGTTTTTACGTTGAATTGTAATCCATGCCCCCAAACTGCATTGCTCAATCTTCATTAGCAAGTGCTTCAAGTTCTTCTCACTTTCAACAGTCAAGGTTAGGTCATCTGCACAGCACAGATTCTTAACAGTTTGCTCCAATCCTGAACTACATTCTTCTTGATATCATCCTGCGTCTCAGAAATTATATTGAAATTGTCGTTAATTTAGCCAGTGGCATAAAATTTAAGGCATCTTGAGGAAAATAAGTTGCAGTATAAAATATAGGCGAAGTTCAGATGACAATGCATCAATGGTTAACTTGTACAGATCAAAGCCTTAAGTGAGTGGATACTGCACACACATTGGATTGGTGATAGTGCAAAACCTTCAATAGCACTCATTCACAAAGACAGAACAATGCCTACAGGGTTCACGTGTCATAAGAAAGCGAGGAGGCCATTAAATAGTAATACATATGGTAGTCCCAGGTACCCTCCATAGCTTAGTGTTGACTGGTAAAAGCCATCCTGTCTGGGTGGTAAAGTGTCTGCGTAGTGTTGAACACTTTCTCCACCTCTGTAAGCTGCCTTGGCTTCAGGAGAGACTGTGTAAGTTGCCAAAATTCTTTAATGAATTATATAACTACTTAAACTATATATTTTATTATTTTCAAAAAAAGGAACTTTAAGCAGTGAATC
>NW_022111301.1:8718713-8722881 GCF_000313985.2 Echinops telfairi | reverse complement strand
TGGAGCAGCTCAGAGATTCAAACTTCTGACCTTGTGGTTAGGAACCCAATGCATAAGCCACTGCCCCAGTAGGTTTCCTTAAAATTACACCACTAAATCAGAAGAAAAAATAAGATAAGTGGCTAGTATTTTGTTACTCAACAATTTATAATCAGCACTTTGAAAGTAACAACTCTGCAGGAGAAAAATTAGACTTTCTAATTTAATGAAGCTTTCCAGTCTCAGAAGCCCACGTCCTCCCTTCTGTTGGGTTCCTGGAGTCAAAATCAAATCGATGGAAGTGACTTTGTTTTTGTATTCTGTTTTTGTATATCAACTGTGGACTCGGTGGAGCCTTTGTAGTGTAATGGGCTTTTACATTGGGCTACTAACCTCCATCCAGCAGTGAGAAACCACCAGGTGCGCTTGTGAGAAAGACAAGCTTTCTACTACAAGGACCTGTAGTCTCAAAAACTCACAGGGGCCATTCTACTCTGTTCTATAAGATTTCTGTGAGTCAGAATCGACCCAATTAAGTTAGTTATGAATTATGTAGAACTTTTCATATATTTTAAAAAATGTAGTGCCTTTATGTGTGACATTTTAAAAAGTTTAACAGTTTAATCAAAATCATGCAAATAATGTATTCTCCGAGGATTTATGGAAGGGATGTAGATTCATTTAAAATTTGGCTTATTTCTAAATATTAATAATTTTGTCCTTATATGAATTTCCTGCTCTTTTTGATTATAACAATGAAAAAATTTGTAGTAGCACATGATTTCAATTTTATATTTATTTAATATGAAAACATATAAACAGCATGTTTCAGTGAATATATTATTGATCATAAACATGTTATATTTATTTATAGAGCCTCAGGTGTAAGCTCAGGGTTACACAAGTCTGAATCTTGGGGAGGGGTTTTTCAGATTTTATATTTGCTTTCTGCTGAGATAGGGAATGTGTCACTCTTCTAGATTGTAAATTTTTAACAGTTTATTAAATAAAGCTGTGTATGTCTCCAAAAAAAGATTTTTTATTTGCATATAATTGCAGTAAATTGATTGCTCTTAAATATCTGTGAATAGATTAAAAAGCGTATCTTGCACTCCAAGATAAAATTATTAATTAAAGATAGATCAAGAACTGTCTTCATACCATTTCCCATTGAATGGTAGTTTTCATAATAACATTTTTTTCCTGCAGAACAAGTTTCATATTAAAATAAGCATTTAGAAGTTTAATTATAGTACTTTCAGAATATATAATTTGATAAAAGCATATGGATCCCCAGGAAGTCCATATAAAGTTTAATAGTCACTTATAATTTATGACATTTCCCCCCCATATACATCAAAAGACCAGCATTGAGTAAAACATATTTTATAAAACATTCCTTTATACATATTAATCTAGGATCACTAGATAGATAAATAATCAGACATGGGGTACATATTTGGAAGATTATTGTGATTGCCAAGGAAGAGCTTATGAGGTTTTTACTAAAAATGGGGAAGAAGCATGACATAGAATGGGTTGTGGATCAGAAGGATAACTGATGATCTTAGTGACAGAAAAAACAAAAAATTTCCGGAGCTAAAAAGTTGCTTGATTCTGAGAAAATACTTTAAATTGATTGATGATTTATTTGTCTTGCATTGACCTACGAATGTTACCTAGACTGGCATATTTAATCATCGTTATATGTTGTCCTTGGTAGGTGCAGTCGAATCGGTTCTGACTCAAACAACCCTGTGCCCAACAGAAGGGCACAGTGCCAGGTCCTACAGCATTCTCACAGCTGTTCTTATATGTGGGCCCAGTGATGCAGCCAGTGTGCCAATCCACCTTGCTGAGGGTCTTCTCTGTTTCTCTGTCCCTCTACTTCCCCAAGCATGATGTCCTGCTGCCGGCAGTAATTTCTCCTGAAAACATGTCCAAAGTGTGTAAGACAAAGTTTCCCCATCCCTTCCTCTAAGGCAGCGGTTGTCAAACTTCCTAATGCCACGACTCTTTAACATAGTTCCTCATGTTCTGGTGACCCCCCAACCATAAAATTATTTCCGTTGCTACTTCATAACTGTACTTCTGCTACTGTTATGAATCGTAATGCAAATATCTCATATGTAGGATGTATTTTCATTGTTACAAATTGAACATATTGAAAGCATAGTGATTAATCACAAAAACAATATGTAATTCTATATTGTGAAATATTTATTTCTAATGACAAATAAATGAAATTTTGTCTTGAAGCACGGTGTAGCATGGGCAACAGTCTTCAAGCTGGGTACTCATATGTGGGTATATCTGGATGTGGGTGGACCTGCCTGGAGACGGATAGATGAGCAGTGTCTCCATGCCTAAGACTGTCGGAAACATGTATTTTCCAAAGATCTTAGGCGACCCCAAAGGGTTCACGGCCCACAGGTTGAGAACCGCTGCTCTAAGGAGTATTCTGGCTATACTTCTTCCAAGATAGAACTGTTTGTGCTTTGGGCAGTCCACAGTGCTTTCAGTATTCTTTGCCAACACCATAGGACAAATGCATCTATTCTACTTTTGTATACCTTCTTCAATGTCGAATTTTTACATGCATATGAGGCTATTGAAAATACCATGGCTTGGGTCAGGCATACTTTACTCCTCAAAATAACATCCTGGCTTTTCAACACTTAAAAGGGGTCTTTGAACTGATTTGTCCCATGTCATATGCCATTTAACCTCATGACTGCTGTTTCCATGAGCATTGACTGTCGATCCAAATAAAGCAAAATCCCTCACAACTTCGTTTATCATGATGTTACCAACTGGTCCAGTTGTGAGGATTTGGGCTTTCTTCAGATCAAGTTGTAATTCATGCTGACAGTTGCAATCCCTTATCAGCAAGTGCTTCAAGTCCCCCTCACTGTCAGCACACAGAGTCGTGCCATCTGAATATGGCAGGTTGTTATTATGACTTCCTCTGATCCTGATGCCCCAATTTCTCCATATAATTCAGCCTCTCAGATGATTTGTTCAGCACACAAATTGAACAAGCATGGTGAGAGGCCACAGTCTTGACATACCTCTTTCCTTATTTTAGCCCATGCATCATGCACTTGTTCTATGTGCATATCTGCCTCCTGATCCACGTACAAGTTCTGCACCAGCACAAAGTGGTGTTCTGGGATCCCCATCCTTCACAAAGCTATCCATTACTTGTCTGTCAGTGTGTCATACTGTGGTGGCTGTGTACTTCTCTGATGCTGGAAGCTATATTACCAGTCGTTCAGATCCCTGCAGGATCACCAAAATGAATGGGTTTCAGACTAAGAATGAATATGAAGAAGGATAGACTGATCCATTCTGAGCAATTAGCCAATGAAAACTTTATGTATACAATCATCATCATATAAGCGTTCTTGTACATAAGGAATGAGTCCTGATGGCACACTGGAATATGTTTTGGTCATTTAATCAAACTCTGTAAACATTTACTGATGCATAGAACCTCACCTTTATTCAGTCAAATAACGAGTTGGATTGAACTTTGAATTTTGCCATGAACAGCACACTAGATCACTAGGACTCTTCAATTGCAGTACAGGATACATAATTCCATAAAATTTCCATAGAACTGAATTATATAAAACCAAACAAAACCCATGCCATTAAGTAAACTTAGACTTAGTGATTCTATAGGAGGAAGTAAAACTGCCCCTTCGTGTTTCCAAATTCAGTCTTCATAGGAGCAGAGAACTCCGTGTTTCTGCTGAGGAGTGAGCTCAACTCTTGGCCTTGCAGTTAGCAGCCCAGCACGTGACACATTACTCCACCAGGGCTTTTAATTTCAGCACAGAATATATCATTCTATTTTTTTATGTAAGCTTCATTCTTTTTTTTTAAATCATTTTATTTGGGGCTCATACAACTCTTATCACAATCCATACATCCATCCATTGTGTCAAGCACATTTGTACATCTGTTGCCATCATCATTCTCAAAACATTTTCTTTCTGCTTGAACCTTTGGTAGCAGCTCCTCATTTTTTCCCCTCATTCCCCCAACCTTCCTCCCTTATGAATCCTTGATAATTTATAAATTATTATTATTATTTTGCATGTCTTACACTGTCCGATGTCTCCCTTCAGCCACTTTATTGTTGTCCATCCCCCAGGGAGGTGGTTATATGTAGACCATTTTT
>NW_022111301.1:8715776-8717890 GCF_000313985.2 Echinops telfairi | reverse complement strand
TTGTTTTTTTTGTCATTGGATTTTTGTTGTTGTTTTGTTGCTTTGTTTTGCTCTGTCTTGTTTTTTGTGCATATTATTATCTCTGCAGGTCTAACTAGATAAGATAGGCAGGATAAACAATCTGGAGGATAAGCCAATGGGACCAATGGTTCTGGGGGGACATGGGAGATGGGGCGGCGGGGGAAAGGAAGTGGGTGATAACAAATACAGGGACAAGGGAACAAGTGATCCAAAATCGATGGCAAGGAGGGTGTAGGAAGTCTGGTAGGGCTTGATCAGGGACAATGTAACCGAAAAGGATTACTGAAACCCAGACTATGTAATTCAATAGAATTTCAAATCAATTATAGTAAAGGAGAATAAATGTAATAAAATAATACGTGGATTAGTTTCATAATCTCGTGCTGCAAAATATTTTCTTTAGCAATTTAAAGGCAAAGATTGGGACACAAAAATGAGGGAGGCTGGTTACGATGACGATTGGACGAAGGTAGTTGTCTGCTTTAGGAAGATAAACACATTCTCCCAATTTTATGAGATTTATTCGAATCTGATCTCTACATTCTAATCAAATATACAAAAGCATTACTTTTTTTATTACCATTTCTGCTGGCTGAAAGGAGTTCAGCACTAGCTTAGCTGTTTATTTGTAATTTTACAAGTTCATTTATCATTATATATAATTTTATAAGAAAAATCAAAACTAACAATTCATTATTATCATAGCTTTTAGGAAAATTAGAATTTCCCAAGCCATCTGGAAAAGTGAATTTTTCTATAATGGTTCCCTAAAGGAGCCTGTTTTCCATTGCAAATATAGGATTTCTTTTATTTTTCCCTTTAGCTCTGGTATTCTCTATTACACGGAGAATGGTATTCATGCCAAATATTTCCTTTTCATGTGACACAGATTGAATCCATTCTGCTTTTACCATCATATTATTTATATATTTATTTATGGTATAAAAATGTTAGGTTAACTTTAAAAATTAAATAAGGCAATTTGTGAACAAGTATCCTGATTCTGGATCTATTTTACCAAAATGACTTTCAGAACCATTTCACATATTTTACTTATGAAGTGATAATCCATATATGTTAATGTCTAAAAGAAATTTTTAAAAATCTGTGTAGATATGGGATTCCTTCAGTTTTTTTTTGTTTGTTGTTAATGTTTTTGTTTGTTTAACATTTTTTTGCATTTGGGTACTTCTTCATTTTTCATCTCGTCCTTCTTTCATTTGTTTTATTTGTGTTTACTTAGTGATTTCCTTAGCAGCTCTGCTGATACAGTGGCTAAGCACTTGGGTAGCTAACTGAAAGATCAGTGCGTGGAACTTACTGGTTGTTCGGTGGAAGAAAGAAGAGGAAGTTCGCTTCCAGAAAGACTGAAAACCTCATAGAACTGCTCTTCTTTGGCCAGTGTGGTCACTATCAGTTGGCTTCTTTTGTTTGGTGTCATTGCTACATACATTGCATTATACAACTTAAAATTGTAAGTACATTAACATTTTAATAAAGATCACACAAACACAAGTAAGTCTCTTCCTGATATGCTCCTCCCTCCCTCATTTTTCTTTGCAGTTCTCCATTAACATATAATCTATAAAAACATATCATCTATAGTTCATAAATTTACTTTGGACTTTTTTCAAAATCATGATGATATATTTCTTGTGAGATGTAATCATTGAGTTTATTCTCTAAAAATCATATATTTGGTCATTATGAGAGTCTGTGTTTTTTTGAAATTTCTGTCTCTTTTATAATTTATTCACCTATTTCCCAGTTAGAGATACAGATATTCAATGCTTTGCCCTTCTATTTTGAACACACCCTTGATATTTGCAAATCGATTCTGATAGTGGAAAACTTCCTGAACTACTTTGGATTGGAAGTTACTACCAAAGTCTGAAAACCGTTTCTATTAGGCTGGCATCCATAGCAATAATTTCTTCTTCTTCATATTTACTTTTTTTTCCTTCTTTTTCATTTATTTATTTAAACATTTTATTAGGGGCTCATACAACTGTTATCGCAATCCATACACACATTAATTGTGTAAAGCACATTTGTACATCATTCTCAAAACATTTTCTCTCCACTTAAACCCC
>NW_022111301.1:8712849-8715173 GCF_000313985.2 Echinops telfairi | reverse complement strand
GCTTTGTTGCTTCTGAGCTTGATGGCCGCTTGATTACCTTCAAGCCTTTAAATTTACTTTTAACGGATCCTTCTTGTCTTGAATTTTACTATTTATTGTTAAAATAGTACAATTTAGTAAATCAATTCTCTCCTTGCAGTAATAAGACTGGTATTAATCTGAGAGCCAAGGATCTGCCCCTGGTACATTTTCCCCTAGCACCAGCCTCTCTGATCAATGCAAGCAGAGCTCAATCAATTAAGAAATCAACATGCACAAAGTAACATCTCATGAATTGAAGCTAACGGATGGATTTTACTCACACAAGCTCTTCATATCAATGGTACCTTAAATTCTATGACATGGGATAAAATATTGAGGTTATCAATGCAATTACCTTATACGCCAGGGGGATAATTGACAATGTTTTTCTTTTGTGTGTGCACTCTTTTTTTTCTTTTTCATTTCTGTCTTTGTTTGTTTTTCCCCCTTTGGTTTTGTTCTCGTTGGTTTTTGTTTCCCTTAAAATGTTTGCATAGGGAGCATTGAGTTATGTTAATGGTGGTGGAATAATTTGGAAAAGGATCTCAGTAAGGGTTGCATAACGGAGAATAATCAACAGCATTGAAATACCTTTGCAGGTGTTGAATTAGAGAATGTTTCAATGTTTACAGTGGCATGGCAGGAACTGTTGGTGCCAGAACAGGTAAAGACAGATGGAACTTAGGAACATGTCTGACCTCTGCCAATAGGTCAATAGGGAATAGGGATTTTGGCAATTGGTATTTTGGCAAAAGGGAAGCCAAGGTGATCTAGCCTCCATGCTTTTTGTTGCACCCATGTACTTCTCCAAATCCTAGTGTCAATCTGCCTCGGGGCCCTGATGTTCAACAACATCCTCTCACAGCACCATGGTTTCCCTTCACATGCTCAAAATTGTGCCAATTCTCATGCCGTCGGTGGCACCTTAAAAATTTGATGTACAACTTCTTAAGATTGACTCATTTGTGTTCTCTGTTGGAGATATTGTTCAAGCTTTTACCAAAATAAACATGATATTCAAGTAATTCAGATGTGGGTGGATAGATTGTCCCTGCCTCTGTGTTGCCTCTACTTTTCCTCTCCCCAAACTTCTGAATTTAAACTCTCTTACACTTCAAATGTCATCCTTTGTTCTTAGATTTCAGTCCATGCTTGTTAGTATTAATTTCTCAGTGATTTAGATGGGGGGTAGTAAGTGGGAATACCCTATCACTTTCACATCATGCTCTGCCCTTGACTTAACACTTACCTTAGATTAACAAGTGACTTCTATGATCCTTAATTGTTTATCAAAATGAAGACATTAAACGTGAAAAGTGAAAGTGAAAGAATTATTTTTCCTTCTCGCATTTTGGCTAGTGAAGATTATAAGTCTCTAAGTATCAGTATAACCCTAACAATTCCCAAAGAATAAAAATAAAATAATTGTACAAAATAGTTCAGGCTATCATTTTCAAAGGTAGTTTTTTTGGCCTCTGTTTGAGCAAGAAAATTCCCACAATATATTTTTGAGGGTTACATTAATTTTTAAGTAATTTAAGTTTAATTAAGTCAGGTTTTCAGATTCAAATAATACTTAATATATTTTGAGACTCATAATTCTGTCACTTAGAGAGCATTTTTTTCTCCTCCAATTTGTCAACTTTTAGCGGCAAAGTTCTTGGTGAACACAGCTATCAAGAATGGCCGTCTGATTTTTTGTAATAGTTCAGATGTGTTTGAAAGCGAGAGAAGTTTAAATTAATAATCAAATCTGAACAGCAGTCTTTATATAAGAAATTATTCTTCTGCTCATCCTCTTCTTTATTCTTCTTTATGAACTTTCCATCTAATAAATGTATGCACACTTAGTGGGACTACTAGGTGCATATGTAAGTGGGCTTTCAATATTTTGCTGCAGCAACAATTACTAACAGTAGTAAATCAAAATAGTAAAGATCTATGTTCACTTCAAATTATTAAACTTTTTGAAGTAAACAAAATGGACGTTCTAAGAGTAACATTTAGGGTCATCCCAGGAGACTTGTAAATATTCATGGCAAATTGAATGAGAAGATAATGAAAATTTTCATGACTGTTTGAAGCCCCTAATTTATGCAATTGTAATAAAAATGATAACATTTACTGTAAACATAGTTTGAAATTGATTATTTTTTGAAAATTTGCATCAGCAAAAATTTCTTCAATTAAAAAACACTTTAAATATTATTTGTTATAAAAGAGAGCAATGAATATTCAGAATGAAAAATGTTGGAAAATAACAATATACTCAAATTTCTCCTCTCCTTGTGCTATTACACTGG
>NW_022111301.1:8701012-8712635 GCF_000313985.2 Echinops telfairi | reverse complement strand
GGTGGGCTGGATAAATGTCCTTGGCGGGCCGCATGTGGCTCGCGGGCCATAGTTTGAGGATGCCTGATCTAGTGTGCAAAATTCTTAATAGTTCATTAGTGTAATACATGCTCTAACTTCTTCACAAAGATTTTCTTCAAAAATTGCACATTTTGATAAATTTTTCTTCTTGGAAAAGTAATTGCGTGCTTTTTGGCAGCAAACTTCTTTTAAAATTCTGATTTCATCATTACTAATTTTTTATTTTCTTTTTTTAATAAGTCATTTTATTGGGAACTCTTACATATATAATAGCATTCCATATATCCATTATATCAGGTGGACTTGTACAAATGTTGCCATCAACAATTTCCAAACATTATCTATCTTCTTGTACTCTTTTTATTAGCTCCTATTTATTCTCTCCCTTTCCCACCTTGCCACCCTCACAAACCCTTAATATGTTTTGTATTATTATTATAATTTATAAATATCTTACACCACCCATTCTATCCCTACACCTACTATTCTGGTGTTCATCACCCTCGAGGGGGTTATTCCACCATCGTTGCTATCCATTTCCCACAAACCCGCCCCCCACCCCCCACCCCCAAGCCTCCTCTTCCCTTTCCCTAACCTCCTGGAATCATTACTCACATTACTGTTTCTGAAGGATTTGTCTATCCTGAATTCCATATATTGAAAGCTCTCTTCTGTACTGATGTATGTAAACCAGTCTAGCAGAATTTCCGAGATATGACAGAGATCATAATAGTGTGGGGAGGAAGGAATAAAGAACTGGAAGGGTGTTGTGTTTTCCATTGGTGCGAAACTGACCCCTGGATAGATCTTCTCTGTTGGGTGACCCCACTGTGTGGGAATATCCAATTGTCCACGGATGGTCTCTGCATTTCTACTTTGATCTGTTTCCTTCACCTGGATGAAGTTGTTTATAGTTGAACTTCTGATGCTTCTTCCCATTGACAATTCATGACAGCACAGGCTGGTGTGCTTCTTCCATGTGACTGTTTTGAGTTCCTGCTAGATGGCCACTTGTTTGGCTTCAAGCTTTCTTAAGACCCAGACACTCTATCTATTAGTAACCAGAATCCATCTTCTGTCTACACTACATTTGCTTATGGACCCAGTTTGTCTTCAGTGATCATGTCAGGAACGTATTGCCCAGTGCCACATTATTAGAGCCAAGTGTTCTTGTGTTGAGGGAAAACATAAGTATAGGCCCAAAGTCCACCCACTACCTCAATGTATTGCCATATAAATATATGTACATAGGCCAGTACCCCAATTTTTATGTGTAATATATTTACATGTGTACACATCTATGCGTGTACCTTTATAATAATTTTGTTTCTTAGTTATTTTCTCTATTTCCTTTTATCTTCTCTGCCCCACTATCATGCCGACCTCTTGTTTGTTTCTCAGTAATTCTTCTCAGCTAGATTACAGTTGCTTCAACACCACCAAGAAATCTACACCCTGCTTGCCATCAATGTAAAATCCCTGGTTGTTCCCCTGTGAATGATGTTATTTACTCACTACGCCCTTCCCCCTGCCTCCTCTTCCCTGCCAGAACCATTCGTCCTGCTACTTTCTCTGTAGGCTAGCTTCTCATGCCTATTTTATACAGCTAGACAGAACTAAAAACAACAAAGACAAGACCTAAAAAAAATTAAAGAAAAAAAAAATCTGTAAATAGTTCTAGGTCTGTCTGCTGACCTTTATGACTATCTCCTCACCAGCCCAGTGGGGATGCAGGCACTGAACCTCAGAGTCCAAAGCTTAATTCCAGGATTCCTCAGGGGCTTTGTGGCTTTACTTCCATTGCTGGTCTATTATGTTCCGTTCATGGTTCACCCCACTGTGGGTGTTCAGACTGGACTCACTCCCCACACTGTGTCCCCTGTGTTGTCTTCCATAGCGCTATACTCCAGTGAGGGGCCATCCTGCCTCCTGCTGTTAGCCCTACAGTCCTCTCTGTGACTTAACTGCTCTGAGCAGGGACGTTGTTCTCAGGGCTTAGTTCCTCACTCTCTCTCTTTCCTTCTTAATTTGCTCCCATGTGGATTGGACATGCCAGCCTTTCTCTCCAGCCTATAGCTTCAGTGTTGTCTTCTATAGCAAGTTCTTCTAGGGAGGTAGTCAGCCTAGCTCAGATTTGTGCAGCCCTCGTTCCTCTTTCTTAACGGGTTGCTCCATGCAGCTTCATTGCCCTCAAGGTTTGGCACCATGATGAGGTCTGCACTCTCACTCACCTTCCTGTGGAGAGATAAACAATACCTTTCCTGTGGGTAGATTAATACACTGCTCCCCCAATGCCATCGGTTTATTTTGTTTTGTTTTCTCCCCCCCCCCTCTTTCCATCTTCTTAGTTTTGGGGTGTTGTGTGCTTCCTTGAGTTTAATCTGCCCCACACATGAATGCCTGTAACTCTACCCATAAATTATGTATTAAGTGGCTTTTCTTCTGTACCAATTGTGCTGAGTGATCTTATCTCACTGGACTCATGTACGTGTCCTTTTGTGCTTGGCTAACTTTGCTTAGCATCATTTCCTCCAACTCTTCCCAGGAGATTATGTGCCTCATGTGTTCACCACTTATTTTTAGGGATGCCAGTGTGTGTATATGCCAGAGTTTTCTGATCCACTCTCTATCAATGGAAATTTAGGTTGTTTCCAAATCTTTGTGATTGTGAATTGCGCTGCAATTGGAGTGCAAATGACTGTTCGTGGTCTATTTCTTACTTCTTCTGGGTATATGCCCAGTAGTGGGGTTGCTGGGTCGTATCACTTTCCTTTTGCTTTAGGTATCACCAGATCGCTTTCCACAGTGGCTGTACATATCTACAAGACCACCAACAGTGGAAGAGAGTACCTATCTCTCCACATCCCCTCCAACATTTGTTGCTCTCTGATTTTTTGAATTGGGCTATCCTCAAAGTGTTAGATGATATCTCATAGTTGTTTTAGTTGGCATTTCTCTGATGGCTAATGATTGGGAACATTTTCTTATATATTATTGGCCATTTTGCTTTCCTCCCTAATGAAATTTCTGTTCAGGTCTTTTCCCCATCTCCTCAGAGGGTTATTTACTTTTTTCGTGTTGCAGACTTAACAGGGTATTTTAGATTTTGGTAATACGCCCTTGGCCTGATATGTCGTTGCTAAAAATCCTCTCCCAGTCTGTGGGTTCTCTTTTTACTTTTTTGGTGAAGTCGGTCAATGCACACAGGTGTTTTATCCTTGGCATATCCCAGTTGTCGATTTTAGATTCTTCTGTGTGTGTTTGCATTCTTCCCTATTGCAAATAGCCCATGTGTTCCCTGCACCAAGAGTCTTAGGATTTTCCTGATACTCTCTATGATGGCCCTAATACCTTGGGGTTTCACTTCAAGGCCTGTGATACACCTTGAGTTTGTTCTTGTGCATGGGATGAGGTAAGGTTCTTGCTTAATTTTTCTGGTGATAGATATCCATTTATTAAAGAGGGTATGATGTGACTTCCCATCTGATATTTTGGGGGGCCCTTACAAAGATTATTTGTTTAAATGTTCATGGTTTTATTTCTGCAATTTCTGTTCTTTTCTGTTCATCTACATGCATATGCCAGGCTATTCTGAGCACTGGGGCTGCATAGTAGATATTAAAGTCAGGTAAGGGGAGATCTCCAATTTTACCCTTCTTCTTGAGGAGATCTTTGCTAATTCTGGGCTTCTTCCCTATCCATATGAAGTTGATAGTCCATTTTTTTCAAATCTTTTAAGAAAGATGTTAGTATTTGCATTAGGATACCATTAAACTTTTATAGTGCCTGGGGTAGGATTAACATTTTTGCCAAATTTAACCTTCTGATCTGTGGGCATGGGATGTTCTTCATTTGTGGAGGTAGTTTCTTCTAATAGGGTTCTGTAGTTTTCCTCATACAAATCTTTTGAGGTATTTTTGGTTAGGTATATCCTTAAATATTTCAACTTGTGCTTGGCTATGATGAAGGACATTGCCTTCTTGATCTCCTCTTCCGTGGTGCTGTCTGATGTATATAGCAATCCAATAGACTTCTGTTTGTTCATCTTGTGTCCTGCCACACTTCCATATTTCTCTGTTGCTGCCTGCACTCCTGTTGTGGAGATTTGGGGGTTTTCAATGTATAGAATCCTGTTGTCTGCTAATAATGATAGTTTCACCTCTTCCTCCCTCAGGAGAAAGCCCCTAATGTCCTTCCATTGCCTTATGTTGTTAACTAGGACCTCCAGTAAAATCTTGAATAAAAGTGGGGACAAGGGGCATCCTTATCTGAACCTTTTTTTCAGTGGAGTTGTTTTAGTTTTTCCTCTAGTGACTATGATGTTGGCTGTTGGGTCTTTCTAAATAGTTTGTATTAACTTGAGAAATTTCACTTCCATTCCTGTCTTCTTGAGTGTTTTAATTAGGAATGGGTGTTGGATGTTGTCAAATGCTTTTTATGGATCTACTGATATTATCATGTGGTTTTTATCCTTTTCCTTATTAATATGATAGATAATGTTGATGTATTTTCAGATGTTGAACTATCCCTGAACACCTGGAATCAATCCCACCTGGACATGAAGGAAGATGTTTTATATACTTTGTATTCTATTGGCCAATATTGTGTGGAGGATTTTTGAATCTATGCTCATTAGAGATATTGGGCTATAGTTCTCTATTTTTGTGGGATCCTTCCCCAGTTTAGCTATCAGTTATACTAGATTGATATAATGAGTTTGGGAGTTTGCCATTGTTTTCTGTACTCTGGTATAATTTGTGTAGGATCAGTGTCAGATCTTCCCTGATTGCTTGGTAGAATTCTCCCGTAAAGCCATCTTGCCTGGGAGTTTTTTTCATTGATAGTTTCTTGATAACCATATCTGTTTCTTCTCTTGTTATAGGTCTGTTGAAGTTCTTGACCTCTATCTGGGATAATCTGTGTAGAGATTGATTTTTGCAAATTTTTGTCCATGTTGTTGAATTTATTGAAGTACCTACCTTTGTAGTACATTGTAAGTATCCTTTTAATTAGTGTCCATTGTGATTTATCCTGCTTCATCCTTCATTCTTGCTATTGCTGTCTGCTCCTTCCATCACTTGGTTAGATTTGACAGTGATCTGTCAATTGTGTTAGTGCTCTCAAAGAACCAACTTTTGCTGCATTGATTTTTTTAAATTGATTTCTTGCTTTCCTACTCACTTAACTCTGCCCTGATTTTTATTATTTCTTTACTTTTGCTAGTAGAGGGATTGTTCTGTTGACTCTGTTCTCGTTGAGGCTTTGTGATAGCATATCGATCATAAGTCTCTCGTCCTTTTTCATATGTGTATTAATCACTATAAAACTTCTTTTAATAACTGTTTGCTGTATCCCATAGGTTTTGATATGTTGTGTTCTCATTCTCATTAGTTCCTTAAAAACATCCTAATCTCATCTCTAATCTAGGTTAATACCCACTCATTTGGCAGAATATCATTATTCATCCTCCAAGTGTTTGCCCTTTTTTTTTATGATCTCTAGCTTTATGGTGTGGTGGTCTGAGAAGGACATATGAGTAGACTCTATGTGTTTGAATTTACTCAAGCTTGATTTGTGTCCCAGCATGTGGTCTATTTTCTAGTCTTAGGATGTGCACTTGTAAAGAATATGATTTCTTTTTGCATTTGGATGGAGAGCTCTATAAATTTCTATCACGTTGAGTCACCCAATGTTTAACTGTGTAATGCTTAACTGTGTAACCTCCTTGTTGAGCTACTTTTTGGTGATCTATCTTTCTGTGATAGTGATGTATTAAAGTCACCTACTATGATTATTGAGTCTGTGATTTTTTTTCATCTTTTGAAGAATTTGTTTGACAAATAAATGCCATGGATCTTTTGTTAAGTGAGTATATATTTTTATACACACTGCTTCTTGGTCTACTGCGACTTTGAGCATTATAGAGTGCACATTTTTATCTCGTTTGCACCTTAAAATCAATTTTATTAGAGATAAGGATTGCAACCCCTGCACTTTTTAGATTGCCGCTTGCTTGGTATATTTTTTGTCAGCCTTTCATTCTCACCTTATTTTTGTCTGCAAGCCTAAAATGTGGATCCTGAAGGGAAAAAAGTCGATGGGTTCTGTTTTCTGAACCAGTCTGCTGCCATTGTCTTTTAGTGGATGAATTGAGACTATCGACATGCAAAGTTATTATCACCATTTGTAGGTTCATTGTTGTCATCTGTAACTTTGGTGTTGAGTGTTTCCCTAACTCCCTCCTTAGCAGTGTGTTGTGCATACGTAGGTGGCTTCATTCTTGCCCTCTTTTCACCACTGAGGCAAGTTTATCTTGGTGGTTGTTTTCAGTGCTTGGACTTTTGGGTGTAGTTGCACTGTGTGGTGGTCTCTTGTTTGCACTTTATTAATGTTAGTCTTCTGACTACAGTGAGTTGGCAAGAATTTTTCACTGGGTTGGTTTTCCTATGATGTATTCGTTGTATTTTTCCTTGATCATGAAGACTCTTACCTCTCGGTCTATCTTAATAAATAGTTTGGCAGGGTAGAGAAATCTCACATTGGTATTGTTCTCTCACTCACAACTTTTGGAAGATGTTACTCCACACTCTCCTCCTCTTCATGGTCTCTACCCATGAAGGTCTGAGCATATTCTTACCTGAGTACTATTATAAGTGTTTGCATTTTTTTCAATAGCTGCTCTTTTAATGTTCTCACTTTGCTTGAAGTTGGATAATTAAGCTACAATGTGTCTTGGTAGATTCTTCCTGGAGTTTAGTCTAATTGGTGTCCTCCCTACTTGCTGTATGGTTGACTGATTCTCATTGATTTAGGTGGAGAAGTTTCCTTATGGGAATTCCCTTGCTATTTTAGCTGTTGACTTCAATGTGTTTTGTTCTGGTATCCCAATTATTTGATTAGGATGCCTCTTCATAGAATCTGACATTGTTCTCAGGTTTTCTTCTGCCTCCTTAATAATCTTTTAAAACTGTCTTTCTCATTTTCTTGAAGTCTGCCTGGTTGTGCTGAGGTCACTGGTTCAATTCTCTGCCTCTTCTAGTCTCTTAGTGAGGTCTGTTATCTTGGTTTTTCTTGTTTCCATTACCTCATTCCTTAAACTTGTATTTCTCTTTGGTGCATGGAATTCATCCCCTCTATTATGAATTTAATATCCTCCATCCTTGCATCATTATTCTCCATTAATTACCTCATATCCAAGCAGCATTCTGAAGATTTATTTCTTTGGCAGATCAACTTCTGCATCTTCTACGAGTGACATTAGATTCAGGACTTCCTCTTATGCTTTCTTTTGTTTCTCATGTTTTCTTGTTGAGGGAGTTGAGATATGCTGCTGTCTACCTGTAGTTTTGGAGTCGCTCAGTGTCATATATCCTGGAGACATGGCAGATCTAAGTTTTCTCTCTTTGAGACCGATAACAGTGATTTGGGGGACTTTCTGTGGTCTACTGTGGTAGGGGATTGGGCTACTGAGTAGGTGAGATGACATAGTGTCTTAGTGGCCAGAGGTAATGGGGCCCTCAGAGAGGATGTTATGGCTGGTGACTGGTTATTCCACTGGTCCAGGGTGGGCCCAGCCATGGGGGAGAGCCACAGGACTGTTCTAGGCTGGCTGAGAAGCCACTGGTCAGGTGATGCAGCAGAGGGATCATGAATCTGGGCCAGGAAGTGGGGAGGCTGTAGGTCCAGGTTGGGTTGGCAGAGAAGCTGAGGGGCTAAAGATAGCAGTGTGAGGTTGTGGCGCTGGGATTGGCCAAGGGGGTTGGTGGACTGTAGGTCTGGGGGTGTCCTGTGGGTTGACTGTGGGTCCAGGGAGGGGGCCTGATGTGGCTTTGTTTGTGAGATGTTATGATACCATCTGAAAAAGTTTCCTATTTCAAGGAAAAGGGAAAATCTTGAGAGCAGCGGGGGGGAAAGAACTGTCACCCACAAAGGAAAATGAATAAAGGTAAGCTCAGACTTCTCAACAGGGACTATTCAAAAAAGAATCAAATGTCATAGATAAAATCCTGAAATAAAAACAAAATAAAACTGAAAAAACACTGCCAATCAAAAATTCTATGTCCACCAAAATTATTCCTCAAATCTGAGGTAAAAAATAAAGATATCTAGACAAAAGAAGAATTAAAGGAATTTGTAAAAACAAGATCAGCATTGCAAAAATTGCTAGTGATAACACTGAACAATTCACAACAATAGCAGAAACACCTAAATATACTGTACATGACAACAGCACCCCAAAACTAATAAAATAACAACAGTACTCAAAATAACACAGATATAGAGCATGACAAAAGACAACAATAAGACCAATAAATAAATAAGTCCCAACAAAATGACAGCAACAAACAGAAAATATCCGTAACATGATCTCAATGGAGTAAAAGCACCAATCAAGAAATGGAACTGTAAACAGGTTTAGAACACAAGAAGCATGTATATGCTAAAAGAGACACACTTTAACCTCAAAGACAAAAATAGAGTGAAAATAAAAAAGATGGAGAAAAATTTAACAAGACAATAACAGTCATTAAAAACAGTACTGGCAGTATTAATCTCTGATAAAATGCACTTTATGTCAAATAACATCACAAACCACAAGAAAAGACATTACATAATAATTAATAGAAAAAAATGTCATAGCCAAATTAATCACATATATCGTCCATGAAAGATGCCCCTGAAAATACATTAATTAAACTTTATTGAGTTGAAGAGAGAAATACACAGCTCAGCAATAATAACAGTAGACTTCAATACACCACTCTCCAAAAAAGAGAGATCATCAGGAAAGAAACGCAAAGAACAATGAGAAGTGCTAAAAAAATTCTCAGGTAATTCAGTTACCTAGGTATATACAGAACACTACTCAACAATAGCACAGTATACTATCTTCTCCACTGAGCATGGCATATATTTCAGAATAGACAACATGCTAGTCCATAAAGCAAACCATAATATAAATTTAAAAAAAACATTGATATCTTACAGTCTAAGTTTTTCAAATCACAACATGATAAAACTAGAATTCAGCACTAGAAATAGCAAGGGCAAAATATCAAACACATGAAGACTGAACAACACATTACTTATAAATGACTTAGTAATAAATTAAAAAATGGATTATTAAAAAAAAATCCTTGAAACAAATGAAAAAGAAAGCATAACATACCAAAACCTTTGGGACACAGCAAAACAGTTTTCAAAAGTGAGTTAATGAAATTAATACACATGATAAAAGAGGAGAAATCCAAAACCAATACCTTAACAAAACATCTTCAAGTACAGGAAGAACAACAATATAAACTCTTTAAGGTTTAACTAAGAGGATACAATAAATCATAAAAATTAGAACAAAAATAAATTAATTGAAAAACAGAAATAAAATGTAAAAAATCAATAAGACAAACAGTTTTCCTTTGAATTAATTAACAAAAAATTGAAAATCTGCTTGCTGGCAAACTATATCAAAAAGAAAGGAAGAAGAAAAAGAAAGAGAGTTGTAATTATCCAGAATTAGAAATGAAATGGGTACTATCACAACATATCCAAGGGAATTTTAAAAAAATATCACAATACTATAAAAGACTATACTTCAGTAAGTTTAAAACAAAGAAAATAAGGACAAATTTCTAGAAACACATCATCTACACATCACCAATATGAATCCATCTACAAACACATTATTATAATAAAAAGAAGAACTAGATCAGATCATCACAAAATATCCACCCAAGAAAAGAGTTCTACCAAGATTATCTAGAATATAGAGTTCTACCCAGGTTATCCCAGAATATAGAAAAGTACAACAAACTACTGAACTCATTTTACGAAGCAAGCATCAGCCTGATGCTTCAATCAGGTAAAGATACCACCAGGATAGAAAACCACAGACCAATATTCATGAACACAGGTGCAAAAAATAAAAAAATAAAAACCTGACTAATAGAATCCTGCAAAATATTCTAGATATAATTCAACATGATTGAGTGGGATTGATAGCAGGCTTACAGGTATGGTTAAACAGAAGGAAAATATTCAATGTAATCAACCCTGTAAATAAGGCAAAAGATAAGAACCACATGTTCATATCAATAGATGAGGAAAAGTCATTCAACAATAACCAACACTCATTCAAGATAATGGCACTCAATAGACTATGGATAGAAGGAAAAGTTCTCAACACAATAAAGGCTTTACATGAAAAACCAACAAGGAAAAGTTGAAAACATTTCACCTGGGAGTAGAAGCCTGACAGGATGGCCTTTATCATTGGTCTTAAACAGAACATGCTGGGACTCTTAACATGACCTTTTAGACAACAAAAAGAAAAGGAAATACAACTGTGCCCAAAGGAAATGAAACTCTCATTATTCGCAGATGATATCATTTTATATGTAGAAACACTTAATAAAAAGATTGTTGAAACCAATTGAGATATTATGAAATGTGGCATGAAACAAGATTTACAAGCAAAAATTGATCAGTTTCCTGCATACCAGTCAAAAGAGCTTTGCAAAAAACAACCAGGAAACCAATACCATTAACAATAGTCACAGAGAGTATTGGATAGAAGTTGTGATACATAGAAAGAAACCAACCAACAAGACAAAAGGCTGGTACAACGAAAACTACAGGTCATTATTACAAGATTCAAAGAGACCTAAACAATGAAGGAATATCCTATGTTTTGGAATACAAAGGTACAATTGTCAACACTACCCAAAACAATCTATAAGTAAAATGTAATTCTGAAACATATCCCAACTTTATTAATTAAAGAAATGGAAAAACTAATCATTGAGTTCATGTGGAAAGGGAAGAGTCTTAGGATAATCAAAGAAGCTCTTTAAGAAAATGGTGAGCCTTGAAGGTGGGTGTTGTTGGATCACAACACTGGAACTCCCACTTGGAGGTCAGTGGTTCAAAACCAGCTGAATCACTCTATAGCAGAAAAATAAAACTATTTATTTAGGGGTGGGGGAGGGGAAAAAAGGAAAATGAGTAAAGTAGGAGGCTTCAAAATACTAAATCTTAAAACCTATTACACAGCCACAATACTCCAAACAGCCTGGTACTGGCACTATGATAGGTACATAGACCAATGGAACAGAATTACCACCATCCCCACCCCCCAAATCCATACACCAAGAGAGAACAACTACCACTTGCTATGGTTTGGGAAACTATGTCCTTGATATTTCAAATATCAGCAGCATCACCCAAAGTAACCAGAATAACGTGAATGTCATAAAGCCTGTGGGAGTAAGATTTCAACACTTTCATTTGTTGAAAGTACATGGCTCAAAATGAAAATAATCAGCTGCAAACATTGATTCAATAATTGGAATAGAAAATATATGAAATACTAATACAGAAAAACAAGAAGTTACCAAAAATAAAATTAATTATGAAAAATAGCGATATTCTAGGTACTAGTGAGCTGAAATGGATTGGGATTGGCCACTTTGAGGCATATGATTTACTGTGCTGGGAATGACAGAGTCAAGAGAAATGACATTGTATTCACCTTCAAGATATAGTACCTGAAACCTTAAAGACCTGAAGATAAACAAGCAGCCATCTAGCTGAGAGACAACAAAAC
>NW_022111301.1:8679486-8700068 GCF_000313985.2 Echinops telfairi | reverse complement strand
AAGTCAACATATGTACTAATGTGCTGGACACAAATGACGTATGTACAGATTGTGATGAGTTGTATGAGCCCCTAATAAAATGATTATTTAATAAAAGCAATGAAGGACATTTTAGAATGTATATTGAAGTAGAATGCTGTTGTGATAAGATAATATCTACCTGAAGACAAGGAAATGCAATCAATAAACATATGAACCAATCACTAATGCTAGTGATACAAAGATTGAAGAATTCTACCAATGTGTGGATTGATCTGAAGTTAATCAAATGTGCTAAATAGATTAATTGATAATTATTCGTGATTGGAATGCATAAATTGGAAACAAAGAGGAAGGGTGGTTGGAAAATATAATCTTGGTGATAGAAATGACGCTGAAGATCATATGATCAAAATACTTTTTTCAACAACTCACACAGTGATTAAACATATGGGCATCTTCAGAAGGAAGACACAGAAATTAAACTGACAACGTCTGTGGGAAGAGAAGAAGGAGAAGCTTGATATCATCAGCTAAAATCAGTCCAGCAGCTGACTGTGGAACAAACAATCATCTGATGATACGTAAGTTCAGATGGGAAATGACAGGTCATTAAAAAATAAATAAAAGGCTAAACAAACAAAACAAAAAACACCAAATGCTGGAGTGAGTAGAGAAAGATGGACATGCTAATCCATTGCTGGTAGGTCTATGAATAGGTACAACTACTGAGAAAATGCAAATACTTTATGAGACTACAATTTAAAGATGAGGACCAATAAAAAGGTACTCATCAGGTCATGCAGTCATTCAATCTGGCCTCCCCGTCAGTGAGGTGGTATGACAGACATTGGTCACCCATCTATCTCTCCCTTATTGGTACATAAAAAGGACAACTTCTTCGGGTTATGTCCCACCTCAGCCGGTTACAATTTCTCATTTGGCAGGGGGGCAGAGAAGTGGGGGAGAAGTTGGAAAGGACAAAATAATCCAAGCCATTGGCAATACTCTGTTGTCACCATAATTTAGTGGACACTGTATCCTGGGTTAAGTGCATTTCAGTGGAGATTCATGACCAGTACGTGGGGGTGGGGTGGGGGATGGCTGTCACTAAGAAGATAAATTCATGTCCGTGGGTGAAGTGCAGTGGGAGGGGGATACCCCTAGGTAAAACTCTTGACATGATGACTAATCTTCCATTTTTATCTGAGTCTCTTTTTAGCCCTTGATGACTATAATAGACAGGGTTCTCTAGAGAAAAAAAACCAGGACACTTATGAGTTTATATATATAATGATACACACACAACATATATATGAACTAAATGGCTAATTAGTCTACAGAGCAGCACAAATGGCTCAGTGCAACTCACTTCCGTGAGACAGTTAATACACTGGCAGTCCTTCAAGTTTTGAGGGCTGCCAGGTGCAAGTAAGGAAGCAGACAGCTGAGTTCTCTGTAGAGCAATTCAGGCTATCTGGCCAGAGGCAGCAACCAGCAAGGCAGGTGACCAACCGTCAGCCAGATGACAGCGTCTGACACTCCCCAACTCAAGCGATATATACTCCAGTGGTAATATAAGAGATAATATTTTCATGCTATTGTTAATCAATTGGTTCACATGGAGTGCAACAAGAAGAACTGGGACTAGCATGAGAATACAGGAAAAATACTTAGCTGGAACGTGAAAAGCTTTTAATAACTTTAAACAGGTAGAAACCTTCTGTTAATTATTTCGGATTGTATATATAGATATAGATATATAGATATATCCCTGCCTCCTGTGAGAATTTATAGCAAGAAGCTCAACAAACCCAGCTAACATTAACACACTCATATTGATAGGTTTGTTGTTTTGTTTTTTAGTATAGAAAACTCTAAGATTAAAGAGTTTAAGATGTAAAAAGGGGCACAAGAACAAATAGAGAGCTCTAATTCACAAGAGTCCTTAGAATACCAGACAGTCTTATTCTTACAATGGTGTGGGTTTTAAAAAATGAAATTGATAGTTGCATTATGGTTGCAGAATTTAATATTCAGTGAGAACCAAAAAATAAGTTTCCTCACATTTGCTGTTGATGTCAATGAAAAAATCTATAATTGTGATAAACTAAAAAGTCACAAAATAGTGTTTTAGAGTTATACACATAAAGATAGCTTTGCTAAACTGGAAACACAAAATGATGCTTTAGGACAAAACCTGCTAATTGAAACATTTTTTTATTATCTGATTTTCCTCTTTTGCCTCTCACTACAGGAGTAAGATCATAATGAAAAGATAACCTATTAGGAACTTTTAAAAATGGATGACCTAGATATTGAACTTTCCATTTTGATTTGAAAAATGTCAGGAGTTATAGTCCAGATCCTCTGAGAAAAGAAAGAAAACTTCATTTTGGAGATTCTAACTGTGGAAACCGCTTCTTTTAGCCAAGGTGATCTTGTCAAATGAAACATTCCATTTTATGAGAAAATCACATGGAGTTGTGACTGCAGAAGAGTCACTTAGCCAGCCAGAGCAACTGAATCAGTATAATAGATGTCAGAGCCAACTTGCTTTTAGATCACATGTGTCACGGGGTATTTCCATAATTTCAGCTGTCTGATTCATCACTACCTCTGGCAAATTAAGTGAAAGGATCTTGCTTTCTCCCTTTGAACA
This sequence comes from Echinops telfairi, assembly GCF_000313985.2. Classification (NCBI taxonomy): domain Eukaryota; kingdom Metazoa; phylum Chordata; class Mammalia; order Afrosoricida; family Tenrecidae; genus Echinops; species Echinops telfairi. The sequence goes on along the minus strand of NW_022111301.1, from coordinate 8,697,427 downwards.
AACGCAACAAGTGACAGAGATAACATAGATTCCACAGTGTTCTAATATAGGGTTCTAATATAGAAGTATCTTTAAATTAAATCCGTTCAGGACTAGGATTCTTACTCTCTCTCACTTGACTGTTCGTTGATGTATTAGGAACTGAGTGCTAGGGTAATCACGATCATATTTCAAATGAAAGAATTCAATTGAAAGTTTATTTTATAAATTTTTTTCTTGGCATGGGGCTCATTTGTCATCTTATAAAAACAAGGCAATATTTATCTTGGATCTCAAGGATTATTATTTTTGGTTTATTTCTAAATATATAAAGAATATTTATTAAAGTGCATACAATAATGCCAATATAATTTAAATTACTGATAACACTGTTATTTTTACCAAAGAGTATTTTTCTGGTTTCTTTTGAATAGCAGTGTTTGAAATTTAATATTGCATCAAGTGAGAAATTTAAAAATAAAACAAATTAGTATATTGGCCTATATGTATATATGCACAATTGCATATGTATATTATTTATGCACACACAGTACTTGAATTGATGAGAGTTCATTCACATATAAACGTTCAAAAATGGTCATGACAATGCCCATCATTATCACTTCATTGCTGTTTTATACAGTAAATGACATCTAAAACTCATTAATGAACAGGCAGGTAAAAAAAGCCCATTTTTTTAGGAGAAAATGTAATCATACATACTACAATGAAAGAGTTAATTAATCAAAGTGCTTGGGCCAGAAGACATTTATTTTGATTCTGGATTTTGTGCCATTTTTCCTTTGCTGCTCTATTTTGTCAGAAGTGGATGCTAAAAATTAATTATAATTTTTGTCATCATACTTCACAATTTTTCTCTGGTTTGATTAACTATATTGTGTGCACTTGGAACCAGGTTATCGAGTGTATGTTCCAGATTCACTTAGGTGATGATGTTATTATTTGGTGCTGCCACATTAGTTCTGACTCAGAGGACCTATGGCACCTTCCTCACAAGCGTTATTATGTTTGAACCCATTGTGACAGCCATTATGTCAACCCATCTCATTGTGGTTCCTCCTCTTTTCCAGTGTGCCTCCACTCTGTCAAGCCCCCCTCCAGGGATTGGCCTCTCTTGAATTGCGTTGAATTCTAGCCATACTCAATTCCAAGGAGCATTCTGACTGTATTTCATCAAGGAGAGATTTATTTGTTCTTTCCATGCTTTCAGTATTCATCACCATAATTCAAAGGCATTCATTCTTCTTCAGACTTCCTTATTCAATGACCAACTTTCACATTCATACAAGGCAATTAAAAATACCATGGTTTGGGTCAGGAGCACCTCAGTGCTTGAAATGATATCCTTACTCTCCAACTCTTTAAAGATGTTTTTAAAAAAATAAAAAAAGAAGTAAATGAAGATGTTTTGTGCAGCAGATTTGCCCAATGTCAAATGTCTTTTGATAACTTGACTGCTGTTCCAGGAACAGATCCGTTGTTTGTGGATCCAAGCAAGATGAAATCCATAACCACTTTAATGTTTTCTCCATCTATCATGATGTTATCTGTCTATCCTGTTCTGAGGGCTGTGGTTTACTTGGCACTGAGTTGCAATCCATACTGAAGTGGGAGTTGAACATTGAATAAGGAAGAGTGGATAAGAATTAATGCATTTAAATTATGATGTTGATGAATATGAAAAGTACTGTGAACTGCCAGAAGAATAAACAAATCTTGGAAGAAGTACAGCCAGAATGTTCCTTGGAAGGGATGGTCATATTTCTCAAACTCTTTGGATGTGTTATGATGATAGACCAGGCTATGGAAAAGGACATCATGCTTGATAAAGTAGAAGACCAGCAAAAAAGAATTTCAGTGAGATGGGTTAGCACAGTGTCTTCCATGGCCACTCAAACATAACCACACTTGTTAAAATGACTTCGTTTTTGTTAGTGTTTTGTTCTGTAGTACATAGGGTCATTATGGGTCAAAACTAGCTCAAAGAATCTAGCACAGATGATAAAACATGCTTGATGCCCGTGTAATTTTTGAATCTTCTCAAACCATTTAGACTGTTTTCCTCCTCTTATGTGCTTAGAAATGCATGCTTATTTACCCTAGTCAAATGTTGGCTGAAATATCAAACTAGCAAATTTGAAGATATATGGAGCCTTGGTGGCACTATGTGGGAAGTGCTGGAATGCTAATGACAAGATTGGAAGTTTACTCCTGTAAAGATTTGTAGCCTTGGAAATCCAACAACATAGGGTCCCTGTAAGTCATAATGGATTTAATGAGTGTAAATGAGAGTAGAGGGTTTTTATTCTACATAGTTCTTTTGGACTGAAACACTACCTGATTAAATGTAAAATCTGCCTTTAAACCATACGAGATCAGTAATGATTATGATCCTGCCACCTATTCTTTAATTTTTAAGATTGAAGAAATGTTTTAGATGTGAAACCAATGTGATTGAAATAAATTTATTTAATTGGTCAGTTTTAAAACTTTTTCATTTTTAAACATTTACAATTAGCATTATAATATAAAGTATAAAAGTTAAAATTCAGTTAATGAACAAAAAGTAAGAAATGTTGTTATCTTTTAGACATACAATCTAATTATGTTTGTATTAGGCCTTGTTGAGTAGAGAAACAAATTCAGTGACACTCACATATGTGCATGAAAGGGCTTTATGTCAAGAAAAATCATAAATCAAGAAAACATTCCATCCCCGTCCAACTCAAGTCTATACTTGAGTACTAGTCCACAAATTCCTCTCCAGACTCACACAGCCGCATGCAATGATGCAGATTGCAGGAATATCACAGTTCGGTGGGTGTAAAGTCTCCTGGATCCAATGGTAGTGGATTCATCTCCAGGGCTCTGGCAGCAACCAGGCTCAGCCAGCAGGAAGGTGAAGGCAGAGAGGAGAGGTGAGGGTGGAGGGTTTCCGAGGACCCTACTTATGAGGTGACCAGAGGAAGCATCAACAGGTTATGACCTGATTGAGAGTATGAATACCACACTATATTTTTATAAATCTTCAAGTTGACATGAAATTATATAAGTGCCACATGACACCTTTACACAACCTATTAGCCATACATATTTTTTAAAGAATACAATAGTAAAATCATATTTGTGCCTAACAGAAGAAAACTAAAATGCATAAAATTCAAAATGTGTCAGCCTCATTTAAACATAATATTCTGTAACTGAACAAAACAAAAATATTCTATGCCCAACAATTGAAGTTATGTGAACACATCCACCATAATCCTATAACCCTTACAAACAACGAAAGTTTGTAAGCCAGCCACTGCATGCCTTTGTCTCTCCCATTTTTGGCATCCAGTTTTTATACTGCCCACTTCAGTGAACCCAGTGCTCTGAGGAGACAAGCATGTTCTTTGATGCCAAGAATCTCTTCCAATTGGAACTTCATGAGTCTGCATCCAGAAACAGTCAAATCAGGGATGGCCATCCATAAGCCAACAGCAATATGCACCAGTTCACAGGCTCAAACATCACATCTTCAACTGGTTGGGTTCTGGTCAGCTCAATGTGGGTCACCTTGCTTAGCCTCATCAGGGTGCTCATTGGTCACCCCACCTTTCAACCATGGCTCCCTTCACAAATTCTCAACAGCCCTGGGCCCCTCCGGCTAGGTCATGCCATGGGCTGAGGTTCTGCTCAGTGCTTTATACTTCAGACCAGTCAACCCACTCTCTCATAGATCCTTGAGTCCCTGAGAATGAGGTCTAAGGGTGTTAGTGGCCAAACTCAACCCATCTCTCCACTGCCGCATTTCTCCCACTTCCATTCAACAAGTATATCCAGATAGTCACCTAATGAGCATTTCATTCGGTTCACTTTCACTTTCACTTTCAGTTCCAGAGAGGAGAGTTCCTCCATTGCTCCAAAAATCAAGGTCATGAGCAAACCACCAGTTCAAAATTCAACAAGTCCAAATGATTCCTATCTCCACATGTCATGTCTTCTCACATGCAAATGTCCTCAGCACTCAAGACACTGGGTGGGTGTTACCTTTTCTAAGTTTTCTTTGCAGGCATTTCCTATACCCATTCAACACAAGCAATTTAACGCTTGAAGTGAGTGGGCTTACAAACTGTCTACTCATATTTCCCAATAATCATTTCTATCACATTATATCAGTAACAATTGGTAGAAGAAATCAGTATAATCTTAGTACAGTCAGCTCCTTAGCACAATTCTTAAAACTGTCAAATTCACTCTTTTCTTATCTAAACTATCCTATTAGTATGCAACATGGCCTGGGTTAGTCTGGGTTAACTAGAGGAACAAATGCATTGACACTCTTATGTGTTTAAGAAAGAGCTTTATATAGAAAAGCAATTGTATATTGAGGAAACATCCAAGCCCAGTCCAGATTAAGTCCAGAAGTCCGGTATTAGCCCATATGTCTGATATGAGTCATTAAATTCCCCTTTAGATTCACATAGCACATGCAATGATGCTGAATGCAGAAATATCGCAGGCCAGTGAGTAGAAGGTCTTGTGAATCCAGTGGCAGTGAAAGTATCTTAATGCAGGCGCAGATCTCCACGTATCTCTTCCAGCTCTCTTGAGTATCTCCACAGCAGGAAAGGGAAGGCAGAGGGAGTGTGTCCCGCATCCAGGGAAGAAGACAGAAGTTCCCAGAATCCTCAAGAGAAGGGCATGCCCACACAGGCATTATTAGCTATGACCAGATTCATAGGCTAGACTCCACCCTTTTGCTCAAGTTGACAAGAGATGATACAATTGCCACATGGCCTTAGACCTCTGACTGCATCAAGTCAGAGCCATACCTTTGGTCAGCTATTTTGACCAGCAGTATAGCCTTAGAGAATTTCAAGGGGCAATTTCCCCCCTGTGCCAAAATTTTACATTTATCAAATTTGTTTTCACTATTTCGGTGCGGAGCAAAGACAATTTCTGGGAATCCAAACCTTCAATTCCCATATCCTTTCCAAAAAAAAACAGTCGAGTACACAGTGTGGCCCTACCTGACCGCTGTCTAGTCAAACAATAAAAAGTACCATAAGGCAGAGTTCAGACAAGCATCCACCCTCCAACTTAATAATTGTTTCTCTAGTACCTCACTCCTGGTATGATAATGTTTTAAGCCAGGTTGGCTTGAGGAACAAATTCAGTGACACTCATATATGCTCAAGAAAGAGCTTTATGTCAAGAAGCAATCATAAATAAATGAAACATTTGAGCCCAGTCCAAGTCTGTAATTCTGATGCTAGTCCATAAGTCTCTCTTCAGACTCACACAGCCCCATGCAATGAAGCAGAATGCAGGATGATCACAGGCCAGAGGGTACAAAACCTTGTGGATCCAATAGCAGAGCTTTCATCTCCAGGGCTCTGGCAGCAATCAGAGTCAGCCAGTGGGACAGTGAAGGCAGAGAGAGAGAGAGAGGGGAGGAGTTTCCCAGGGCCTCCTTATGAGAAGTTGCCACAAGGTGGAACCAACAGGCTGTGACTGAGTGACAGGTTGAATACCACCCCTAGTTGACATGAAATTATTTAACTACCACGATGTCTTGCATAGCTTCCTAAACATTTCTATGTTTATGTATATGTACATTTGTATATAAAAACTGTACTACATATTTTTAAGATGAGAAAATATATTTTTGTTACTAAATTAGTTGTGTCCTAATGAATGATTCTTGTCTTGGTTACAACTTGGAGGTTACAAAAGACAAAATTAAATGTTTTTCTAGATTATTTCCCTTAATAAATTTTGATCCAGATTTATGTATCATGAATTTTTAGTTTTTCACAGGTGGCCAAGCTTATTTTAGAATTTGGTTTCTAGATTTGTTTTCAGATACATATTCATAAATACATTCTTCCTTTTGCCTCTTATAAACATTTCCGTCTATCGTAGGACCTCTTTAAAAATGTGGGAGGATTAGTATACCAAAAGAGACAGAAGTATAGAAATTGGAGCAGGAAGAGACGGACACAATGGGAAGGGAGAGTGGAGAGAGTAGGAGGAAAGAAGAGGACCACAATTACTCCAAGAGGAAGTATCTGTGGGAAGAGGAACAAATAAGAAGGGGATGAAAAGAAAGAGGAGAAAGGAAAGGATGAGTTGGATGATGAGAAGAGGAAGCTTCCTTTCTAGAGTAAAAATATCTTTATTGCCATCGATCTATTGATCTATCAGCATCAATTTTTGTTACAAATTGGCTTTCAGATTTAATATGTAATGTAAAACTATTATGAACACCAGGTTTTCTCTAGTCTAGCGTAACAGTAAGATAATTATAGATGAGCTAATAAGTGAAAATGGAACTCAAAATTTAGTAACAATAAGATATCAGTGTTGATTTGGTTGTCATTTGCTATTAATAAACTGCCTATGAAAATAACAAGAGAGTGAATGCAACTTTTGTTATTTTCTTGGAGTTAGCAATTTGTGATGAAATTTCAATTCAAGGATATTCTAAAATGCTCCATTACTTAGGTATAGTTATAAAATTTTACTATAAAACTTCAACAAATTTTGTGAATGTGAATTTATTATACTGAGAGATAATTTTCGGTGCAGCTTTTGTGGCACAAATTGAGCATGTTTTTTTGTAAAGCAAATGAATCTCAGTACAATGGAATCTAAGCACTAAAATGCCTTTCAGAAGAGAGCATTACTATTTCACTACACAATTGGACATCTATTTTGGCATCACTGTGTATAAGACCAATTAGAATAATAATTTTTACATTAAGTTAGCTCATTTCTGAGAGAAGGCATCTGGTACTCTGGTTTACAGCTCTAATATTTAGGGTACCATGTCCAGTTTGTGTTTAGGGATGTGGACATTTATACACATCATAGACTTATTTCTGCCAGCATGTATGTGTTTATATATTAATTTTTAAAATTGTTTTTATTGTTGTTACTTTAAGGTTTTACAAGTCCATTTTAGCTCATAATGACAGAGTATTATTTTCAAGAATGTAGATTGTCACCTCTTTCTCCCATGGAAACACTTGACAGTTTAAAACCACTGCCTTTATATCAAGAAGGCATACTAACCAACCAAGTTCAACTCAAATCAACATGTCTAATGCTAGTCTATAAGTCGCTCTTCAGACTCACACAGCCAAATGCCAATGGCACAAAATGATGAACCAGGAAGCACAAACTCACAGGCCGGTGGGTGCAGAGTCAGGATCCAAAGTGGCAGGGTGCTGACAACGAAAGATGAAGGTGCAAAGAGGAAGAGGGTCTCTCTTCCGCTTCCTCTTATACAAATGTCTTTTGACACTAAGGAGGATTTGACAGACAAGTTTAACTCCACCTCTATCCAGGAGTGTTGAGCTGACATAATCTTTTACTCCATCCCTTAATTGTTACACAATGGGGTTTCTTAACAAACAAACAAGCAAACAACAACAACAAAAAACCAAACCTATATGTTTGGTTGCATAGATTCATTTACAACACTGTCTTTCATATTTGGCATTTGAGTTATTGATCTGGAAAATGGATTTTTTTTCCATCTTCAATTATACATAGTTCAAATTCCATTCCATTGTATGTGGTAAGGACAACTATTTATATTCATTGGCCAAATCAGCAGGTTTTATTACCCATCTTTTCTGCCATGGTATGTTTCACCAGAAACGTGATCATCTTTACATTCATAAAACATTCTTATGGGTCCATTTTATTAATGATATACTAATTGAGTATGATAAGTAGTTTTATAGATGATTTAGTAAGAAATGTACCTAATTTCAGGAGATAAATAGAATTAAGTTACACCCACCCAGAATATCTGAAGTTTTACATTCCAATGATATGGTACACTCTAGATTTTTCCCTCGATGGTAAATGACACATTTGTGAAATTTTTGTCCCATATCACATAAGTAATACCCTGAGTAAAGTCTCTGGAAAGCTTGAATAGGATTATCAGAGCATAAAGGTCATGCTTTCTCCAACAGAGTACTTACTACTCATCATTTGATAGCCAGTTTAAATGTTCCATTTAGCCCCAGAAGAGACTGTGTATCTGTTGGCTGTAGTATATGACAAGACTCTCTGGAACCATCCATTATAATAGGCATATTGTAAGAAAAATATGAATTACATTGTTATGTGGACTGAGGAAACATCCATTATGTATTTGAACTGATGTTTAAGGATCAGACCAACCGGGGTCCCAAAGCAAATTGGTCCATGTTCCCTACTCGTGTTAAACCTATGCCCATAAACAGAGGCCTGCTGCACCTGTGGATTAGGATGTTTGTATTAGCTACAATCCAACTTCAGGATCTCTTAAGGACACTAGCGAGAGGAAGTCCATATAATATACCGAGTGCATGTCTCACTGTCATTGAGTCATTTCTGACTTATAGCAGCCCTGTGCGTAGAACTGCCTCTGTGGGTTCCCAAACTGTAGCTCTTTCAGAGAGTAGAAAGCCTCCTCCTTCTCCGGTGGAGCGACTGGAGGTTTCATTGCAGATCTGGTGGTTAGCAGCCCCATGCATAACCACTCTACTACCAAGGCTCCCGAGTGAATTTTGGCATTCATTCGTATGAAGGGAAAATGACCTGATATTTATATATTCAGACTCCATATCAGAGAAAACAGTGAACTGTTTGGAGACACTTAAAAGGGAATGAGATAATATTATCATATTCAAAGGTTTTCAGATGTACATATATGGTTATATGTATGTATAGGGTTATACATATGAAGGAGCTTCAAAAAGCTTGTGGAAAAATTGAATGGAAAGATAATGGAATTTCTCCATGTACTTTTTGAAGCCCCCTCATCTAAGAACATAGACTTTATGACTCTTGTAAAAATATACTAGAAATATTTTCTACTGGAGAGACATTAAACACATGGAAAACATGCTTTTGTTCATGCGTATCAATCAGCCTCTGTCTTTGACCACTTGGTGCTGTGTTAATGAGTCCACAAATAGAATGAGCATCATAGTAGCAGAGGCTGAAACCGAGCTCTCAAGCTCTTTGGAAAGACTCCCCAAGCACTTGCTGATGAAGATCAAAGATTGTGGCCTTCAGTATGGATCAGAACTCAATCTAAAGAAGACCCAAATCCTCACAACTGGCCCAATAGGTAACATCATGATAAATGGAGAAAATTTTGAAATTGTCAATTCAAATGCATCGATTTTATGTCTTCCTTATTCAAAGTCCAATTTTCACATGTTTATGAAGCAAATGAACATACCATACCTTGGGTCAGGCTCATCTGAGTCCTCAAGTAATATTCTGGCTTTTCAATGTTCTAAAGAGGTCTGTGCAGTAGACGTCACTAAAGCAATCCCTCTTTGAATCCTTTGATGCTGCCTTACATGAACATTGATTGTGGAATCAAGCAAGGGAAAATACTTAACAACTTTAAATTTTCTCCATTTATCATGATGTTACCTGTTGTTGGTGCAGAAGTGAGGATTTTAGTCTTCATTACATTGAATCTTAAACTTTATTGGAGCATGTAATCCTTGATCTTCATCAGCAAGAGCTCCAAGTCCTTCTCACTTTCAGCAAGTAGATGGTGTCACTGGCATATCACACGTTTTTAATTCTGATGTTACATTCTCCAATTCTGTCGTTACATTCTTCATCATAAAAGATAGCTTCTCTGATTATTGGCTCAGCATACAGATTGAATAAATATGGTGAGAGAATAAAATCTGACACAAACCTTTGTTGATTTTAAGCCATGTAGCATGTAGCAGTTCTGTTCATACAATGGCCTCTTGATCCATGCACAGGTCTCACATGGTGAATTGATCTGAAATTCCCATTCATCCATCAGTTGCTCACATGTAAGTCAAAGTTCAATTTGAAGCTGAAAAAAACTAATAAAATGAGTTTGCATTTCGAAAACTTTTCAAGAGCAGATTTGACACATTGAAGACCAATGAGAGAAGACCTGATTAGCTATAGGAAGACTTCAAGAACTCCATCCATGAAGATAGCAAAAGGTCATCAAAAGACAAGAGAGGAAGAAAAGTTCCAAGTGGCGGGTCGGAAGAAACTGATTCTTGCTCTTAATCACAAAGTGTCTAAGGAAATGGAAGAAATGATGAGATTTAAAAGCTGAACAGAAAATGTTGAAAAACAGCTAGAGAAGACAAATTAAAATACTATAATAAAATGTGCAAATGTACTGTGATAAACCCAGAAAGGAATACTTTTGCCACATCTTAAGCTGAAAGAACTGAAGGAAAACTTGAAGCCCCAAATTGAAATATCAAAAGTTTCTATGGATGAAATAGTGAAAGATGCAGGAAACATTAAAAGAATATGGGAAGAAAACACAGTCACTATACCAAAAATAAATAGTATATATTCAATCATATCAAAAGTAGCATATGATCAAGGACCAATGGTACTGAAAGAAGTCCAAACTACACTGAAAGCATTAGGCAGTAACAAGGCCCCAGGAATTGAAGGAATACAAACTGATGTTTAAGGAAGCACTCATTCATCTTTGCTAAGAAATTTGACAGAGACTTACTTGGCCAAATATGGAAGAGATCCATATTTGTAACTGTTTCAAAGAAATATGACCCAACAGAATAAGAAAATTATAAAATGATGTCATGGATATTACATGCAAGTAGAATTTTGATGAAGATTTTAGAATAAACATTGCAGTGGTATATTAACCTACAGCTATCAGAGATTAAGGCCAGATTCAGAAGTGGATGTGGAACAAGGAATATCATTTCTGCCACTGCCATCAGATGGATCTTGGCACAAAGTAGATAATACCAGAAAGATGTTTATTATGCATAAGTACATACCACATATATGGAAAAAAGGATGCCTATCTCTCTCCCTATTCAGTCAAATTCAAACTCACTGCCATGGAGTCAGTTCCAACTCACAGCAACCTTGTGGAGCAGGGTAGAACTGTTTCTGTGGGTTTCCGACACTGCAACGCTTTACGGGCGTCTTACCTTTTTCCCATGGAGCAGCTGGTGGTTTTGAGCTGCAGGCCTTGAGGTTAGCGGCCCTATAGACAACCATCACACTACTAGGTCTACTATATTCAGCCAAATTAATATATAAAGTAAGCTTATGTAACAGAAACAATTTCAGGTTTTAATTTTAGATTACACTCTTTAATTTGTGGCTTATTAACCGAGCAATTGAGGGGCATTTGGATTTACAATTGTTCCATATCTGTTTCTTTTACTGTGCTGTTTTAAAAATTCTCCCATACTTTCATAATTATGATCTAAAGTATCAAATTTGTTTAATTGAAATTTTAAAGGAAATTCTAAATTGAAATTTTTAACACCTACATAGATTTGACTATTGAAAATATTTTGCATACTTGAAACCCTATTGATATTCATGCCTTCTTCAAAAAGCTTTATTTCCTGTTTGACTTTAAAGTCAATGAAAATACGAAAAGAAAAAAGACCTCAAGTAGCCTTCAAACACGTACATGTTTAGCAGTACATTTTTTTGTTTCTCTGTTTACTATATGATATGTAAATACTGAAGTTGCTATAAAATTGAGGAGATTTTGCCTAAATTTCTTATCTTTTGGAGTCTATTTTCTTCTGATATTGAATACTATTTCATTGAGACTAAGTTTTACTTGACATTGCATTGATTAATAGATTTATACCTTTATCTGTGCAAACAATGTGTTTTTATATGTTTTTGTTATGGTTTTATATGTTTTTGATATGGTTTTATATGTTTTGGCAAACCAAGCCCAAGAGCATTTGAAAAAGTAGGATATTTTTTTGTAAACAGTTTCAAAAAGATGAATGACTCATCAAGTTCTAACCTCAGTTCAAACATAGGTATTTTTTCAGAACTAAGGATAATGTGTGGAGTTTTACACCAACATGCTTGATAGCATAGTCTAAAAAATATCATAATTTTCTTTTGAGAAAATAAGTTTACATGAAATGGACTCTTGGAGTGTATGAATAGGCATGTAAGTTAAGTGAATTACTAGGAATTGATGGCTTTTAACTTTTCATGTTTAAAAATAATTTTAGATTTATAGGCAAGCTCTAACATTATAACCATTTCTGAAAACTTTTCACTTGATGTCAATACCCTATATAACCATTTTATATTTATCAAAAATAAATATAAAGGCAAAAAATAAGACAGTGCATGCCCTATGATACTTTTGGATTTTGAATGCTGAGACATCCTTGTATCCCAATGAATTATTTTATATATATATATATGTTGTTGGATTCTATTGCCCAGAATTTAGTTGAGAATTTTTCAATCTATCTTCAGGAGGTTTATTATTTTTGTTTGTTTGTTTGTCATTTTTTCTGTTGTCATGGAAACTTTGCCTTGTTTTGGTATCTGGATTATGCTCACTTCATAGAATGAGTTTGGGAATTTGCTGTCCCTTTCTATATCGTGAAATGATCTGTGTAGAATTGGTGACAGCTGTACAATGAACAGTTGGTAGAAATTCCTCGTGAAATCATCTCTTCCTGGTTGGTTTGTTTGTTTTCAGTTGGAATATTTTCATTGCTTTCTCTCTTATTTTTTTCTAATGTTTTCTAAATCTGTCTGAGTTAATTTGTGTAGATGGCATTTTTCTACATGTTTTTCCATTTCTTCTATGGTATTAAACATATTGATTTATTGGAGTTCAGTATTTTGTTGGAGTGCATTATTATTTTCTTAATTTTTTATGATATCACTCTTTTAATCTTTAATTGTAGATAGTGTTAACTTTTCCTTCTTTTCCTCTTTTAAGTTTTCCAGCAGTTTTTCAATTTGTTAATCCCTTCAAAGAACAGATTTCTTGTCTTGTGGTTGCTTTCTCTTTTTTCTCTGATCTTTAGGATATTTTCCTTTTGCTATTAGAGGGTTTATGTTGTTGACCTTATTCTAATTGTTGGAGGTGTTGTGTTAAGGTCTTGATTGTGGATTTCTCCTCATTGTCAAGTGTACATTGATTGCTATAAGTTGTTCTCTGAGAAGAGCTTTCACTACATCCCACAGGTTTTTGTATGTTGTGTTATCATTCTCATCTGTGTCCAGAAATATCTTAATTACACCCTTTATTTGAGCTGTTATCTAGTTATTTTTTAGTAGTGTGTTGTTCAGTTTCCATGTATGTTCTTGTTTTTATTTTTGTATTGTTAATTTCTAATTTTATAACATTGTGAACTGTGAAATTGGATTGTAGAATATTGTGTTTTGGGGGGAATTGTTAGCCTTACTTTGTGGCCTAATATTTGGTCTTGTCTTGTGAATGTTCCATGAGCACTGGACAAGCATGTCTTGCTAGGTGACATGTTCCGTGTATACCTAGGAGGTTAAGTGGCCTATTTGCTGTTTAGCTCTCTTGTGTCTTTACTGAGGTTTTCCTGATGATCTAGCTTCCTTTGAAAGTAGTGTATTGACCTCTCTGACAATAATTGTCAAGCTATCTATTTATTTCTTGAGTTCTTTGAGAAATATTTTTCAAAGGCCTTTCTTTGGGCTTGTTTAGGTTTCTTATGGTTACTTTTCTTTGCCTATTTTTATTTTAATCGTATGAGTGTCCATTCTTGACTCTCATTACGTTACTTGTTTCAAAGTCTATTTTATTAGATATTAACATTGCCATCACTGCTTTTTAAAAATTCTCCTTGTCTTGATATATTCTTGTCCAACCTTTGATTTTTAGTCTATTACTGTCTTTGGGTCTGAGGTGCATTTCTTGTAAGTAGTACATTGAAGGTTTTCGTTTTCTTCTTATCTAGTGTGCTACTCTCTGTCTCGTGATTGGTGCATTTAATCTGTTATCATTCAATGAATTTATTCATATACATGGGTTTGTCACTATAGTTTTGATATCTACTCCTGTAAAGAGGTACCGTCTTAGAAACTGCAGGGTCAGTTCTACTCTGGCAGTGATGTATAGCGTCATTATGAGTCGATATCAACCTGAAGGTTTGAGTTTGGCTTTGGGTTTGGGGATTTACTCATTTTTGTTTTGTTTTATTCTTCCTGTATTGCTGTGTTGTTTTGGCTCCTGCTGTGGGTGTGTTAGTTTTTCTGAAGAATTTTCTGGTAACTTCATCACAATTTTGACTGCTGCTATTGTTGATTATTTATTCATAGAATCCTATTTAGTATCTTTTGTATTCGTGGTCTTGTTTTTACAAATACCTTACATTTCTTTTTGTCTGAGAATGCTTTTATGTCTCTCTCATATTTGAGTGATAATTTTTCTGAATACAGATTTTCCCCCGGACTTTATTTATATATTTCCCCAGACTTTATCTAGATATATATATCTAGATATATATATTTCTTTTTTCCTACATGTTTGTGCTTTTAAAATCCAAGCTTATTATAATTGCTGCCTCTTTGTATGCAACTGTTCTGCTTGCTCTGACTACTCTCAGAAGTCTTTCCTTGTCCTTGACATTGGAAAATGTGACTAGACTGTGCAGGCTTTTTTTCTTTTGAGTTCTATTTGGGGGTAGTTATCTTCTCATCTTTTATGGAGTGAAAAAAATTGTCTTCCAGGGGTTTTTAAACTATTGGCTCTGTGAATTTTTTGGTTCTTCCTTTTGTCTTATCATTTTACTGGGGGGCTCATATAACTCATCACAATCCATGCATCCATCCTTTGTGTCAAGTGCATTTGTACATTTGTTGCCATCATAATTTTCAAAACATTTTCTTTCTACTTGAGCCCTTGGCATCAGCTTCATTTTTTTTAATTTTCTATTCTTCTGCTACACAACTTAATGTCGTTAACTACTCAGACACAACTGAACCCTCCCGCTGCCCCTAAAAGCTGCACTAAGATGGCAAGGAAACAGCAGACAATATTGGTTCACTCACACACCAAAAAAAAAGGAAAGAAATGGACACAAGCAAGTGAATAAAAACACCCAGACTTCAAGGAAATAGTTGAAGCTGAATAGGGTATAGAATTAACAGAAAAACTATTATTAAAACATTATGAGGTACATTCAGAAAATAAAGAAAGTGTGTGATGGGGGGCGGGGGGGAGGAATATACAGAAAAACTAGAAACCTCATAAGAAGCCTTACAAGGAAAACTCCAATGAGAAATCCAAAAGTCAAATGCCAAGATAACAAAATTATACAACGCTATAAAAGAACAGAAACAAAATTGAATAAATGGATACAGAATTTAGTGAGTGGAAAGATAAATCGATTCACTTCAATCTAAGAAAAAACAAATGATGAAAGAAAAGAGATTGCTTGGGGGACAGGGAGAACATAAAATATGGAAAGGAAAGGAATAGAGGAATAGAGGCTAAAAAAAGTAGTGTTCTTTTAAGGACTGTAAAATAGTAAAAAGGGGAGAAAAATTGTTTTACAATGAGAACTTAGTACTAATTGAAAGGGAATGATAAAATAGTACAAGATTTATTTTAAAGAAAAGAGAAAAGAAAGAGAAAAAAATGGTTACTGTTTGGTTGGGGGACTAAGCTCTCCATGAGAGCTGTAACCAGTGTGGGTGAAAGAAAGGTGTGTTTCCAAGAGAAGGGTGGGACCCTAGGTGGTGTCAGGATCTGGTCTAGAAACACACAAGACAAGGGTCAGTTTAGCAGTTGCAGTCAGTGCCCAGGGGGAAATGACTGCACCTGGCTTGGTGCTAGGACCAGCTGGAATAAGCTTAGCCTGATGTCTGCCTAGAGGGAAGTGGGTAGAGTGAGGTGGTGGGAGTAGAAGGACCAGAGCTCTTAACATTTAAGAATAAAGATCTTTCACAGAGCAGCCCAGGGTTGAGTGAATATGGAAGAGGTGTGATTCATGCCTTTCAAGAGGCAGTTATCTCTGGGAAGGGCCTGAGGGAGGCAGCTGAAGGGCTGGCATCTTTTTGTGTGATAGCCTTTGGTGAAGGAGGGTCGCCAGGGGGCAAGCTATTACTCTGGATGGCATAGGGTGGTCTGAATTAGGTGCTGGCTGGGAAATGAGTGTATTGCTAATTTAAGGGATGTAAAAATAGTAGAATTAAAAAAAAATAGTAGAATTTTAAAAATATATATAAAGAGAAAAATAAAGATGGTAGGGGGTGGAGTATGTTGTTAGGTGCCATCGAATCATTTCTGACTCATCACAACTCTATGTACACACCAGAAGGAAGCACTGCAGGACCTGTGCCATTCTCATACCTTCTTATGTCTGAGCTCATCATTGGAGCCACTGTGTCAATCAATCTTGTGGAGAGCCTTCATCTTTTTTTTTTACCCCTTTACTTTAAAAGGCGTGATGTCTTTCTTTCTTAAGGGTTCGGTCTTTCGAACATACTTGAGATGAAGTCCTCTCATCTTGCATCTGAAGAGTGTTCTGGCTGTACTTGTTCCAAGATAACTTGTTTATTCTTTGGACAATTCGAGGTACTTTCAATCTGCCTTGCCAATGCCATAATACAAATTAATCATTTTTGCTTTTGTCATCCTTGTTCAGTGTCTAACTTCCACATGCATCTGAGGCAATTGAGAATACATGGGACGGGTCAGGAACACCTTAGTCCTCAAAGTAACATCTTTGCTTTTCAACACTTAAAAGAGTTCTCTATAGCAGATTTGCCCAATGCAATATTATTTGGTCTTTTGAATGCTGCTTCCACCAGAGTTAATTGTGAATCCAAGCACGATGAAATCCTTGACAATGTCATTTTTTTCCTCTCCATTTGTCATGTTGTTCCCTATTGGTACACTTGTGAGGCGTTTTCCCATCTACATTAAGTTGTCATTTAAATTGAAGGCTGTGATTCTAGACCTTTACCAGCAAGTCCGCTGAGTACTCCTCACTGTCAGCAAGCGAAGTTCTGACATCTGAAGATTGAAGCTCATTAATATGCCTTCTTCCAGTGTTGATGCCAAGGTCTTTTTCATATAGTCCAGCTTCTCTGGCAATTTTCTCACCATACAATTTGAATAAATATTGTGGGAGGATACAAGCATGACCCACAACTTTCATGATGCGTCATATTGACTTTTTCCCTTAATTATCTTTTGGAGACTTGTGTGAATTAATACCTAAGCTGAAAG
This sequence comes from Echinops telfairi, assembly GCF_000313985.2. Lineage (NCBI taxonomy): Eukaryota > Metazoa > Chordata > Mammalia > Afrosoricida > Tenrecidae > Echinops > Echinops telfairi. The sequence goes on along the minus strand of NW_022111301.1, from coordinate 8,680,389 downwards.
AGAAAATATTTATTTTATTGAAAGAATAATGGTGATGTCAATAAAAGATGCTATTCTACTTGGGAAAACTTTTATAGCTAAATAAGTTTCTTCATATTTATTTATAAATATTAGCTATATTTGTTCACTGTTGTCATGGTCAGCTTATTTTGCACCCTTCTCTTAACTGACATTAAATATTATATGTAATGGTAAATAAGTTCATATGTTTCTTCCTCTACTGCTGACAATCTGGCAAAAAAAAACACTGTAGTGAGAATATTACAAAAAAGGTAATTAGTATGGTGTCATCCATTCAGAGCAGGAAGACTAAGTTTGCATCTGAAACGGAATTGACTTAGATTCCTTGTGTAGGAGCTATAGTTAATCTACACCTGAAAGAGCTATACCTCTGTATTGCAAAAAAAGTAGCATAATTAAATAACGTGTATAATGCATTCATAGTTATTAGAAAAGAACTGTAAGTATTTTGAGGCTGTTTTTTCCTAAAAAGAAAGTGGATGGTAGCTTTGGAAATATGAAATATCTCTTCCTAAACAAAAAGAAATCCAGCTATTTGAATATATTGACTATCTAAATTCATTTCAAATTGTGAATTATGATGATTCTTCAGATATTTTAGCTGCATTATGCATACTAAATGCAATATGTAGTTAATGTGTAATTATGCCTAAATTACTAATATTTACACCTATCAATGACTCTTTACATTAAATATTAAGAGATTTTTTTTCCTGTAAATGTGACTTTTCATTTGTTGACTGTGATATTACATAGCGATTTAAAATTATAATTAATGAATCCTTCAACTAATTGTATGTCAGTTATCTGTAATAAATCAATGTAACTTACAATATAACATAATGCTTATTCTAAATTCATTTCCAGGTATTAAGATAAATT
>NW_022111301.1:8675904-8677412 GCF_000313985.2 Echinops telfairi | reverse complement strand
GTTCTTTTTGGTGTATGAATGGTAATGAAGAATGTTGCCTATGTATCCATTTAGCTAAGCATTATATTTGCTAAATACAGAACATATTTACTATATTTTGTTGATTGAATATCTTATGGATATTATTGGATCCAAATGAAAATCAAATTGTATTTGGAAGGGCCAAAATCAGAAATTTCAAAGTGTTTGTGATTAAATTTATTCGTTTATTAAATGACTTATGTAATTCGGGAGCCACTGCGGTGTTATGCGTTACGCATTGGAATGCTGACCAAGAGGTCAGGGGTTAAAACCACCAGCATCTAAAGGAGAGAAACATGAGGCACCATGTTTCCATAAAGATTCACAACCTCAAAAACCTTACGGAGCAATCTATTCTGTTCAATATGGTCACTATGAGTCAGAATGAGCGTGACGGTAGTAGGGTGAGCAGGTATACTATTTTAGTTAAGAAAGTAGCTAAAAATCATATTTTATTATATATACTTCAATCCTTATACAAAGTATCTTAATATTGGCTCAATAAGTTCTAAAAAACATCCCCACAGTTCTAGCAGTTTCTTGTGAATATCATTTGCAAGCAGTAAAGGACATCAGATTTTTTCTGTTGCCATCTATGGCAAGCAGTGGGCTGAACCTGAGAAAAGTTAGTAGTCCTATTTCTGTTAGCTCTTTGCAGCCTGTTCCCAGTATCGGATACTTATAGTGCTGACATTTCAAAAGCACAGATGGTGCAGAGGAAGTCCTCAGACGTCACCAGAGGGTGGCTTTCAAATCTTTGTCACAGGTTTAGAGCTACAACTTGGAGGAGATAAAACTTTCGCAAAGCTCTCTCTCTGCAACTCAAAATTAGTTATCTTCCAAAATACTTAATGTGCAAATATTATACGTGAGTTCATGCAATAGCAATTTCCTATATTTTCTAGGATTTAAGGATAATATGGAATCTTTCGATCTTTGCATATATATTATAGATGGTTTCAATAAGAGAGTTTGTATTTATTCCTTTCATGAGTTTTTTTCTGCAGTGATATATTTCCATTATGCTATTAACACATCTATTATTTTATTATAATTATCAGGTCATTTGTCTCTTACTCAGAAATTTCCCTCTCTCTACTTCCCCTCCTCCACACCAGCCAATATTCCTAGTTTAGTATTGGCCATGTTTAATGAATGTTTGAATCAATGGTCATTTGATCAAATTTGAATTTAAAATAATTACACTGTATATAAAAGAGAAGAGTTAAGTGCAAGTTTTAATACAGCACAAACTAAGCTGGAATATCTAAAAGAAGCAAAATAATTGAATTATCCTGTTCCTGTTTGTAATCATAATATGCTGATTTATTCTCTGTTATAAAAGAAAACTTAAATAACATTATTATTAGAGAAAATAATATGTTCAGAAAGAATAAAATACATAAAATTTTGCATGTGGATGTATACATAAATGATATTTCTATTTTGCTTTAATTTTAGTTATATGTTTGATGTATCCCTATAGT
>NW_022111301.1:8666269-8674985 GCF_000313985.2 Echinops telfairi | reverse complement strand
TTTGAATACTTCTTTTTATTTATTCTAATGTGCTTTATATTGCATTGTAGCTTTTCATTATATTTTTCTTCTGTAGGTTTGGTGTAAAAATTCTGACATATTAGAAATCATGTCATTAACCAACAAATGCAATTTCTAATAGCTCAAAATATTTAAATTTATTTCCTTGGAATTTCAAGTATAAATTATTTTCATTTGCAAACAAAATAATTTTGCCTTCTTCCTTGTTTAACACATATGCATTTCATTATTATGTATAGTTAATCATATTTGTTTCATTGATAACTGTACTGGATAAAAATACGAAAATATGTTAAAATTATAAACGTTGATTTATTACTGTTAGAGGTTTTTTTTCATTGAAAATAACAAAAACAAAAATCTCTAACCCAATATCAACAAATAATTAAGTAAAACCACATTTTCCAATTTTTCATGTTTTAGGATGTTCATTATTCATTCGTGATAAAGATTTTGCCTCACAGTAATAAAATTTACTGATGAGGTTCAAACTTTTGAGGCAGAAATCACCAAGGAAAAGTTAAATACCCGTATATAATAATGAGCTCCGTGATGCAATGAGTTAGAGTTCCATTGCTAATTGGAAACAGTTTGAAACCCCTGAGAAAGTCCTGGCAGTCAACTCATACAGACTACAGCACCATTCCCGTAGGACAGCTTCGTTCTGCTCCACTGATGCAGATTTGACTTGATGGCTGGAATCATAAGCAATAATGTATAAAATGGCCAACATGCTAGCATTTTTGTCATAATTGGTTAATATGATAAGCACAGTATCACTAAGGTATTTTTATGAAGAATATTCAAATAGGAGCTGTATTTGAATATTGATCATATTTATATTTATAATAATTTTATTTATAATAATTTCAAAGAAAAGGAATATTTGTGCATAATAAACACTTAAGGGAACATTAAAAGAATGGAGTGCGTAGCTTAAAATCAGAAAAAATGTATCAGTGTTGTGTCCTTTCACTATAGGGATTCAATTTGTATACCAAGCAAATCTAAGATGCTGGATTATATGAAGAAGAACATGGCATCGGAATTGGAAGAAGAGAAATGAACAACCTGTGTTATGCAGAGGTAAAACCTTACTTACAAAACTGAAGAAGACTGGAAGCACTTACTTTGAAATATGAAAAATTACATACAGTTTACAGTGTAGATTATGCCTTGACATGAAACATGCTTACATGTGAACCAATAAACAAGATCACAATGAAGAAAATATTCAAGTTGTCAAGGATTACATTTTAATTTGATCTCAATGCTCATTCAAACAGCGGCCATTAGGTCAAAGGACTTGTCTAATTTGGCAAATCTGCTGTAAAATATCACTTTAAATAGTTAAAAAGCAAAAATATTATTTTGAGTTCCAAAATATATCTAACCCAAGCCAAGATGGATTAAAATTTTTTATATGCATGCAAACATTGGATAATGAATAAGGAAGATTGATGAAGAATTCATGTATTACCAAAAATTATGGTGTTGTTTAATTATAGTGCTATACCATGGACTTACACAAGAACTTTCTTGGAAGTACAGCAACCAGAGTACACCTTAGATGCAAGGATGTTGAGACTGTATTTCATTACCATGGATATGTTATCAGGATGTGTTGTCCCTGGAGAAGGACATTGTGTTGTTAAAGCAGAGTGTAGTTGAAAGAATTAAAAAAAAACCAGACTGGATATTGTGGCTAAACAATGACCTAAAATTTAGCAGCAATTGTAAAAATTGCTTAGTACCAGACAACATCTTGTTCCCCTCTACACACAGCCATTGCAATTTGGAATGGACTCAATGGAGCCCAACAATACAACAGCAGTGGTATGATCCATTGGATAGCAGTCTACGTTAACAAGAAACTGTGGTACTATAAATAATTTAAGCAGAAACATTTCAAAGAAAGACAGAAGAGTACATCATTTTTATCAAGATCACATTGTGCATGATGAAATAATCTCTCCTTTGCACTAGACTAATAAATTATATGTGGTAATGTTTATTTAATTTAGCAATCCATGCTTAAAATAGGCATAACTACATATTTAAATTATATGGTGCATATTTTTTGAAGGATAGAAGATAACTATTGTAGTAACAATTACCAATTGGCTTCTGGAAAGGAGACCAAGTTGTCTCTTGGCAAAGAAGCAGTTAATTAAGTTATATTGAAAAATATAAGAAAGAAAGGACAACCTAAGTAATTATCTTGTAAGCCTCACTTCCATTCCAGGTAATGGTCCAGAAAATATAATAAGGTAATTGATCTTTTGAAAGAAACAAGTGATGAATTAAATGAAGTGTTCTCAGCACCAGTTTCAGAAATACTGTGCAAACTTGTAATAAATCAATTTTAATAGAGTAATTGATATGGTTGACAAGGACAATGTGCCATGTGTAATAGAACAAGGATGAAATCAAAGTATACATGTGCTTGTTACCTACTTCTTTCAAAAAACAATGCATCATCAGCATCATTCAAATGGGCTGACTATGGATGAATTATGAATACCTTATCTTAAATGCCAGGAATATAGTCTCGCTAGAATACCTCTCAAATATATAATCTTTTGACTATGTGTAATGATATTTTCCAAATGTTATCAGTTTTCTGGAAGCATGAAATCCCAATCTATGCATTTTGATAATACCCTTTCTGAATTTCGTATTAGCAATTAATGATGTAAAGCAGTGTTTCCCAACGTGGGTGATACAACTTTCTGGGGGTGCTTGATCCATTTAAGAGGACCGAAAAAGCTGATATCTGCACTTAATCCTGGATTATTGGCTATAGTACAAATATTTTTAATTGCCAGAGTGATGCTGAGGAAATTGTTTTCTTTTCTGAAAAGGGAGAAGTATGCCAAATAAATTTGGGAACGGTTTATGGTTAGATATTGTGCCAACTTGATGCGCCTGTGTGAAGGCACAGGAAGTGTCTGGTCACTCAAGTACCAGGATACAGCTTAATAACACCTCACTGAGGTGTGGTATATTTACAAGAAATGCTGTCGAGGATTGGTCCCCCTCTTGTCCGTCTTGCCCTTCAGGCTTGCTTTTATTCTGCATCTGACTCTGCGACTAGTCACCCAGGTGACCTGCTGATTCTCGGAGCTGTTGGCATCCTTACCTGTTTCTGCCATTCTTGGATCCACATGATATTAAACCCACTGGCTTTCTTCTTGCTACTTCATTAGGTAGAATCTGTGTGAGTCTGGAGGGGGCCTCAACTAACTTCTGACCTATTTGGGATATACATTTTATATATCCTGGTATTGTTTATCAAGAGAACTCAGCCTAATACTAATACAAACTTGGTACAGAGACAGTGGGATTCTAGAGAAACAAATCATAAGGATAGAGAATGGAGTTTGGCCTCTGCTTTATGACAATTGGGTCCAGTTGGATTCTCCTTTTCTTTTGGGTAGCCTGAAGTCAGATAGGGTCACCACATTGGTGGTTCAGTTGGTATGTGGAGTGATAGGGGAACATAGAACTTAGTGCGAAAATGAGCAAGAGCAAAGGAAGTAAACTTTCATTTGAATATTGCATCGAGGCTGTACATCAGAAGCTACACATTCTTGGCCACATTTTTGGTGATTCAGGAGTACAGTTATCACTTTGATGCAAATGACCTAGGTTTGGCATTATTTATATTATTGAAGAGCTTACATTTATATGCCTCATGTACAAATAACACCCACCATCTGTCATTGAAGTTTGCATGTTGCTATGTGCTGAGCAAGTTTCAGCGAGGTTTCAAAACTGAGACTGACAAAGAAGACGTCCTGGTAATTTATTTTCTGAAAATCAGCCAACATCATGAGGATGGCAGATCAGGGAGTTTTCAGTATGGTTGTAGAAGTGGCCAGTGTGAGTTGAGAGCTGATGCAAGAGTGGCTTACAAAATCAATGATTTTATTATTATTATTAAAGGTAGGTGAGATAGTTAATGCTTATTATACCAACCTGGCCGATAAACACATGTGGGGTTAATTGAAGGGCAGAGCGATAAATGGCTTGGTGAGTCTCAACTTTCTAGTTCTCGGGTCTCTTGCTTTGTGATGGTCAGACCAGGGTGCAGCTGCCTTAGCCAGTTCCTTGCTTCAGCTGGCAAGGCTCACTTCCTGCAAGACATCCCTGAGGAGAAGCCACATGGACCTACCCAGATGCAGCCCTGGGTGCTGGAGCAGGCATGTGGAGACCTCTGCCAGTGCTGAGATGTTTACATGCTCACTGACTCGGCTTTCCTCCTGCAGGTGGCACCACAGTGGTGTTTTATGAGGGAGGAGGACTTTGTGGATTGGTGTTGGACATATGGGTTAATGTTGGACTTGTGGGCTTGGGCAGCACTAGGTTGGGATGTTTTCTTGATACACATTTAACCTTTATATAAAACTCTCTCTTATACATGAGTTTCTGTGGATTTGTTTTTCTAAAATACCCAGACTAATGCAGTGGGCTTCTGAATTGGAAAACACTAAATTGAATAAAACAGTATTTTGTTACAAAAAATTAGACAATATAAATTATTTTCTAGAATTTTTCATGCACAATTTAATTTAAGCATTGTCAAAAAGGAAAGGGATTTTGTGAAACATTTATTAAGTTAAGTATATTTACCTTTTGTATGGATTGTATTCCTTTTTCAATTGATTTTAAAAATTTTATTAGAGCTGATTTACTATTCTCTTTGTATTTTGTGACAAACTCAGTTTATATTCATTTAATATCTAGAGATGTTTCAGCAGTTTAATGCTTCATTTTTAGTGTGACTTGCTTCTTTTTTAATGTCCTGTTGACATGGTGCTGTGAACTTGAAACGGGCTTATATTTCTAACATGGATTCTAGGCTGCACTATTTCAACACACCATAATTCTAACTATGTGAATTCACCATGGAAAAATCCTTTTTACATTCCCTAAAAATATCTGAAGAAGTGGAGCATAACAACAACTTGCTGCTAGAGAAGTGCCAGCTTTCTGGAATGAACCATAGAATAAGATTTTTTTTTTTTCTGACTCTCCCCGCACTTGTGAGTGTGGTTATAATGATTCAATTCATTTGAATGATGATGAACTTAAAGTCAAATGAAGTTTTTTTCACTTGAGAGAACTCAGACAAATTGTTTTCTTTCTAATCCTATTTGCTTAGGGAATACTGGCCTTTAAGCGTTTCCTTTTCCCCCCAACAAAACAAAGCCCAATGGCATGGTACAAATAACATCTGTTCAGTTCGCATTGATAGTGGATTAAACTCAATATTGCTACTCAGAACTCATTTTTAAGCTATAGCTATCAGAAGAATTAGAGAAGTACAAAATGAAATACCTTAAACTTCAAATAGTTGATCAGTATATTTTAAAATGAAATTATGTAGCATAATTTGGTGAATTTTATCATTTGGAGTAGAAATCTGTATTGGTGAAGCAGTTTATTTCTCACATTTGAAATCAGTGATAGCTCAATCTATTCAAATATATATATGAGAATTAAGGCACATTCTACATTATCAATAGCTTAAGTGATTTTAAATCATCATTGTGAATCTTTAAAAACTCATTTTATTGGGGCCTCATACAGCTCTTATCACAACCTTTCCATCCAGCTATTGTGTCAAGTACATTTGTACATTTGTTGCCATCATCATTTTCAAAACAATTTCTTTCTACTTGAGCTCTTGGTATCAGCTCATTTTCCTCCTCCCCCGACCCCTCCCTCATGAACCCTTGATAATTTATAAAGTATTATTATTGTTGTTTTCATGTCTTACACTGACTGATGCTCCCTTCACCCATTTTTCTGTTGTCCATCCCTGAGAGGGTGATGGACAACACTGTACTAATTTACATCTAACAATGTATATCATTGTGATAGGTTCCCCCTTTCTCCCCCACACTCCTGGTATTGCTACTCTCAATATTGGTCCTGAGGGGTTTATCTGTCCTGGATTTTCTGTGTTTCCGGCTCTTCTCTGTACCAGTGTACATGTTCTGGTCTAGCCGGATTTGTAAAGTAGAATTGGGTTGATAATAGTGGTGGGGGAAGCATTAAAGAACTAGAGGAAAGTTGTATGTTTCGTTGGTGCATTGTAAATTTTAAAAAGTTACTTTTCATTTGGTTTCAATTATACTTGTGGAAATTTTTCATTATCTTTTAATTCCTTTTTTCATGAAAAATTTGAAATGTTGCATTAACACTGCATTTTCAAATAATCCCAGAGATTGATACTGATTTACAAGGAAACACTATCATTAAATTAAATCATTATTTGAAATAATAAATCTTAGCTAAATGGGTCTGTATTATGCTTTATTGTAACTGAAAGCAACTATATAAAGTTTTAATTGTTTTCTGAGCCGACTCTATGTGAAATAAAGTGAGGGAGTAGTTAGCAACAGAAAGCCCTGAGTGGAGCACTAGATAACAACATGAAAGGTTCCAAGCCATCCCAAGAATTCTCAAAAGTGAGGATGGGTGAGCTGCTTCTGAGAAGGGACAGCCTGAAAACCCCATGATGCAGTGCTCTTCTGTGTACCTGGGGTCATTGTGAGTCAGAATTGATTCAGTGGGAGCAAACAATAGTATCTAGCATGTATATTTCTTATTAAATTATTTAATCAGTTTTATTTTAAAATATATATAACTTGACTGGCTTTATTAATTGCGTCAATGTTAAAAATTAATAAAACACATATTCATATATATCACATATCAAATATGTTGTTATATAATTTTAAAACACACGAGTTATATAGATCTAATATTTGATAATGGTGATCTCTTGATTTATAGAAAATTATCAATGACACAATAATGTATTGCTATTAAAAAACCAAAATTGAATAATTGCCCTATTTATTTCACATTCATCACATTCAAATGTGAACTAATTTGACATTGAGAAATGCTTTTGGACATAGTGTACTAACTTCTAAAATATATCTAGTACAGTGAAATATTTTTAATGTCAGTGTTTTCTTTCTGGAGGTATTTCAATTTTGTACTTCCTATACTTTTAGTCTTATTTTCAAGTTATGTTATGATGATAAACATCTTTGAAAATTAACTCAACATTTTATTTAGTACATGTCTCAGATACTTAGCACCATAGAAAACAAAACATCTTTTCTTTTTTCATTTAAACTGGATGCTGTCAAATATTGGCACACAAAATACAGGTGAGAATTTACCAGAAGGCACTAGATGTCGTTTTTTATTATCTTCCTTATCCTTTTCTTCAGATTATGTCAGAGGTTTATAATTACTGGTCACAGACATAGCCTAGAATAGTTGGGACCAATGCCTTGTGTGTGGTTAGTTATGACATAGTCTTGTCATTTTTCAAACTTGGGATTGAAATCTAAGAAGTAAACACGCATTATATAGATAAGAAGTCACTTATCACTAAATTCTCTCAAACTGAATACGCTAGGGCAGTCATTACCCACCTCGATAAACAGAACAATATGAGCACACCTCTTCTTATTTTCTAGTGTTTAAATACTGGGTGAAGAGTACTAAAATAGATGTGTAACACCATGCAATATTCTAATTGTGTCTAACTTCTTTTTTTCAATAGTTTGAGAGATTTATCCATATTTATATATGAAAATTAAATAAACAATTTATATTGCTTCACAAGGGAGTTTTACATTTCCTGAGACAATTCTATCATCGTTTGATTCTCTTATTCCATATACTTTTGGAAGTCACCTCATATAGTTCTTTATTGTGTGAAAATGTCATAATTTATCCATTGTAATGATGATGAATAATTTATAATTTTCCTATTGTTAGTATTATTGTGAATATTTCTAAAACATGATTTCTAGAGAACATGTAAGCATATTCATGTATACTATCTGATAAGGACGGGAATTAGTGGATTCTAGTACATACATATGTTTAACAGTGGCATCTGCAAATAAAATTTTCCCAAAGTGACTGTACTAATTTACATCCAACAGAGAGTGTATGCAAGCTTTGGTAATTCCACATACTAATCAAACTTAACAGTTTCTGTCTTCTATCTATTTTCTATTTTTGGTGATAAAATGATATTTCACTGTGATGAAATATACATTTTCCCAATGACTGGCCATTGATTGATGCATACTAGTTATGGGGATATATCATCCTCCTAGAACTGTCAGTAATATTTTATTTTTCCTGTCATGTTGTGTGTATGGGAAACCTCATATTTAGGCATATACATATAATCGCACATCCGTATGCATTTGATATCATATATATGATGGTTAGATATCTTCCTGCACTGTGTAGATTTACTCTTTTAATTGTATATTTCTATGACTTTTATTGCAATATAGTACAGTGGAGCAATATTTTATTTAATGATTAATCACTTGTGATCCTTGTTTAAGAAACCGCTAGACATTATCAAAGTTTTCCCTAAATTTTATGTGAAAATTTATAATTTTATCATTCACAATCACAAATGCATTCTATATTAAATTTGCTTAAGCTATGGTGTGAGGTAGTAATCATTCTTTCCATATTTTATACAACTAGTAATGAACTATATAATGAAGAATATTTTCTGCAATTGAACAATGACTTCTGCAATTTACCTTTATCATAGTCAATGGTGTTGCATTCATGCATGTATTGGCTTGATTTAGGTTTTTGTTGTACTCCTTTGGTCCTTCTGCCAAAGGGA
>NW_022111301.1:8662927-8664590 GCF_000313985.2 Echinops telfairi | reverse complement strand
ATAGTGACCCCATAGGGAGAGTAGAACTGCTCCTTAACGTATTTGGACTATAAATCTTCATGGAAAAAGATAGCCTCCTCATTCTCCTATAAATGCGATGTCAACACTTTTGAAGTGCAGCTCGATGCTTAACTAAAAGAACACCTTTTTCTTTAAAAAAAATTAATTTTCTTATTAGCTTCTTTTCACATGATTTATGTCTCATGATTTTATTCAAAAGTTTCATCTTCTGCTTATTTTTTCTGTGACTCTGCATACTGACAAATAGATATAGAATTAATCAGATCTTGGGTGCTAATTCATAAATCTATATTTTCAATCTAACCACTATTACAAACTACTGGGTATATCTCTAAATCCCCCCTAAATAATTCAATACAAATGATTTACAAATTTTTCATATTTATCATAGAGTCTTAGATAAGATTTTGACCAATTATTTTTCCCGAATTAAACACATAATTAGGAAAGGAAAGCGTATTGCCCATTTTTACTATGTGCATAAGGTAAATGGATATTTCATGTAAACTCTTGATTTTAAATATACCAAACATAAAACCTACCAGCAGATTTTAAAGAAGTTTTCAAATGTTTAGTTTATTATGACTGGAATGGTCGCCAAGTCCAGCCAAAGGAATTTCCAAATCAGGGATCTGAGTCTCACACTCAAGCTTAAGTTTCTATTCAGAATGCAGTCTTAGATCACATTTGGTGTTTGATAATCCTCAGTAATATCAGGTTTCCACAAGTTTTATGATTAACTGAGGTCTATTTCAATATAAAACTTTTAATAGCAGAAAGGTGGTAAGAAATATGAGAATAGTTCATCTCGGTCTTAAGTATTAAAGTACTTATTTTATTCAAGTTAATTTCATTGCACATAAGCTTATTCTGAAGCAGTTTATAATACCATTTCCTATTTGGTAGGTGTCATAGAGTCAGCAACTCTATGTACAACAGAGCAAATCATTGCCTGATCCTGTGCCATTTACACAATTGTTCTTATGTTTGAACTCAGTGCAGCGACTGAGTCAGTCCATCTTTTCAAGAATCTTCCTCTATTTTTCTGCCCCTCCACTGGACCAAACATGGGGTTTTTCCCCCATCCCACAGACTGGTCTTTACAGATAACATACCCAAAGAACATGATTCACGATACAAATGTACAGAAAAAAACACTTAACAAATGTATGGGAAAGTGTGTAAGGTAATAAAATCACTGCTTTCACACCAAAATATCATTTTTGTTCAATGTTGTCTAATAAAGAATGACATCCCATTTTCAGCAGCTTTCATATGGAAAGCCACCACCAGTCCCACCCTCAAGACATTAAGGTAAATGAACAAGCAACAGGGATCAAGGGGCATAGGATGGAAAGATGGAAGCAAGAGCATTTTGCTGGGTGTCGTTATCTGCATGATACTGTGACAAAGCAAATGACATTCCATATTTGTTAGTACCCTGAGGGTCAGACAACAGCAAGAGTGAACACTCTTGTAAATCAATTATCTTGTTTGATAACAATGTATCCACATTGGATCATCAGTTATAAGAAGTCTTATAAGATGTCAATGGTAGATAAAATGGGGAAGGGAGAGGAGTGGTGCTTATAAGAAAGTCTGTACTTTCTACACAGTAAACCTAAAGTTTCTCTAAAAAGTA
>NW_022111301.1:8661563-8662340 GCF_000313985.2 Echinops telfairi | reverse complement strand
GTAGCTTTAGGAGTCCACACAGAGATATAGGTTATAGTAGATCATAATTCATTGGAAAAGTGACTGTGTAGAGCAAGGAACAAATGCATAGACTTTCAAAATCATTGTATTGGAACAACTAGATAGCTAAGTTAACATAAACTATGAATCTGACCAGCTGCCCTAGAGATCAATTTGGAATATATAGCAGCCCCAACAGCAAAGGAAGGTCCTGAGGTATTTCTCTACCCATGTCCCTATATTATATTCTACTTTGAGAAGGTAGCTCGTCCTCGGTTGTATGTTGAGTGCCTTTCTACCGGAAGGACTTACCTCAGGTGGTCTATTGTAATCTATTTTTATTGGAAGCTCTACCAAAACCTGTTTACCTTGGCTAACCTGGAATTTTAACTACCGATGACGTAGCTTCCAGCATCACAGCAACATGCATGTCACCATAGTACCACAAAATGACAGACAAGTGACAGAACAATATAGCTTTAAACTGAAAATTAAGTTCCAATCTACTCACTTCTCAAAGTGGAGTTTCTATCACTTTAGCCCTAGTTGGAAGCAGTCTCTGCCCTTCCATTCATAGCACTTCAACACAGCAAGTATGGCCACAAGAAACTCAAACAATGTTCCTTCCAAATATTCTTTGACTTTGGAAACAAAAATAAGTCTGAAGGGGAAAGATCGAGGCTGTTGGTGTATCCTACAAAGGTCTCAAAATTATTTTCCTTTGCTATCCTCATAAAACACCACAGTTCTGTCAATTAGGTATACTTCAATTGAATG
>NW_022111301.1:8660460-8661215 GCF_000313985.2 Echinops telfairi | reverse complement strand
CAAACCTAAGGCTATCTCTATCTCTAAGCACAGTGATGGATATCAGCACGTTTTAGCTGTTCAGCAGAACTGATAATTAATTTTTTGTCGAGTTCAGTGAACCGGTTGCTAAAATGTCACTGGTAATCAGAATTCTCTGTAAGGTGGGGGGCTAGGCAGCTGCACAAGATGGAAATCACAAATTTACATTCCTTACTTTAAAAAAAAAAATGTTTGCGAAAGCAACAGCATATTCTAAGCACCCATAGTAACAGCATTCCATTCATACACAGAAAACAATCAGAGCTTGCTTGTAATATGAATTTATTCATTTCATGAAATTCATTATACTTTTGATGAAATACTACATTTGTATTCCCTTGCATTTGTTACTTTCACTAGACAAACATATAATGTAAGGAGAAAACGTGCCAAGCAACCAGAATGTGACACAGTGTCATTTGTTTCAGCTTCGTGTTCTGCTCCAAATTCCCATGAGGCATGATGAGTGAATAATGCAGTTCCTGAAAGTGTTCAAAGAATACAAAAGACTCTCAGAACAGTTGCTGTACATTCAACAGAAGCAGAAAGGGGTTTTTCAAAGATGAATACAATCACTATTGTCAAATTAACTCTTCTCTTAAGGAGTGGGATCCTAATCCTACAGTGAAATGATGGTAAAGAATAACTCCCACACTGTGAAGGCAGTTATCAGAGGTAGCTTGATATCATTAAATGCCTATATGAAAAAACAAGAGAGGTGTAAAACAGATACG
>NW_022111301.1:8653653-8654751 GCF_000313985.2 Echinops telfairi | reverse complement strand
AATATTTTAAAACTCGTTAAAAATGCTTATAGTTTTTGTACTTTTTATCGCTCTTATTTAAGTAACAACTGTATGAAATAATAAAATACCCTTTGGAATATTTTTTATACGCCAAATGGTCAATAGGGCAGTGAACCTTTTGTTAAATTATTTGAATCCCGCCACTCTCTACACTTAACCACCACCTTAATGCTAACCCTAAACCTTACCTTATACCTAACACTAATTCCATCCCTAACTTTAATTCTGTAACCCTAATTTAGCACCACATCCCTAAGCCTAAGCATAGTTCTAAACCTTATTCTATCTCTAACCCTAACTTTAATGTTAAGTGTTTCTCAAATTCTAATTTTAATGCTACCACTAACCTAAACAGTAAACCCTAATCATATATCTGAAACTAAACCGATTCCTATTCCTAAACCTACACCAAAATCTAACTCAATGGTTAAACCAGGGTTGTTATTAGGTGCTTTTGAATCAGTGCTAACTCAACAAGTGACCAAATACACAAGAGAGTGAAAGACTCTGTTTCTGTGCCATTCCCTCGATGGTTCTTTGCTTGAGCCCCTGTTGCACCTACTCTGTCAGTATATCTTTTTAAGGAGCTTGTTCTTTTTCACTGACCTTCTATTTTACTGAGCTTGATGTCCTTTTTCAGGGAATGGTCTCTCTAAGTATGTTAGCCAAATCTTGCCAATCTTGCCTAGAATGAGAATTCTGGTTGCACTTTTTCAAGGCATATCTGGTTGTTCTTATGGCTGTTCATGGTACTTTCAATATTCTTCACTAACATCTCAATTCAAATTCACTAATTCTTCTTTGGTCTTTATTATTCAATTTCCAACTTTCTTATGATTATGAGGCAACAGAAAAAAACATGACTTGGGTGAGGTGCACCACAGTCCTCAAAGTAATGTCCTTGCTTTCCAACACTTAAAAGAGGTCTTTTGCAGCAGATTCAATGAATGCAATCCAACTTTTGATCTCTTAACTGCTTTTTCCATGAACGTTGATTGTGGATCAGGTCAAGTTGTGAAGACTTTGGTTTTCATTACGTTGAATTGTAATCCAGATTGAAGGCCAATTTTTTTTTTT
>NW_022111301.1:8651184-8652432 GCF_000313985.2 Echinops telfairi | reverse complement strand
ACATAGAAATCAATTTGACTATGTCTGTGGGAAATTATGGAGAAGCAGCTAAAAGAAGGCCCAGGAATGACTACAGAACAGATATTCCATTGCTCACATGTAAGCTCTGGTTGAAGCTCATGAAAATTAAAACAAGTGCACAAGAGCCAAAATATGACATTATATATATCCCACCTGAATTTGAAGACTATCTAAGAACAGATTTGTCACATATAGTACTAATGGCAGAGTACCCAAAGAGCTGTGTGAGGACATGGGGAACATCATATAGGACGAAAGTCAAGGATCAGTAAAAAGACAGGAAAGAAAATGTCAGCATGGATATCGGAAGATTCTAGGGCTTGCTCTAAATCCTAGAGTAGCTAAGGGAAATGGAGGAAATGATAAAATAAAAACGCTGAACAGAACATTTCAAAGGTTAGGTTGAGAAAACAAAATAATATATTCTAATTAAATGTGCAAAGTCCTAAAGGCAGAAATGGATCAAGAGGCAGAAAAACAGACAAGGGTATACAGCATGGTGTAAAGTCAAGAAAGGTGTGTTTCAATATTGTATCCTTTCACATATTTATTCAATCTATATGCTGATCAAATATTCAGAGAAGCTGGATTATAGAAGAAAAAAGAGGTACTAGGATTGAAGGAAGTTTTATTAACAACTTTTGATATGCAGATGACTTGACCTTGCTTGCTGAAAATAAGGAGGACTTAAAATAGTTGCTGATGAAGATCCAGGAATGTCAAGTATTTCATCCTGCTTTTGGACCCACCATCAATGATCCTTGAAGCTGCAGTTAAGAGATCAAGCAATGCATAGCATTGGATACATTTTCTGCACAAGACTTCTGTAGAGTATGGAAAAACAAAGATGTGATGCCATTTCTCTTGAATCTATCGTTCTTGGCATAGTAAATCATACAAAGTTATTTTATTATAAATGTCCAATACCAGTCTATTTTAGTTTACTAATAGCTAGAATGTCAATCTTTGTGTTTTATATCATTTTTAATAACTTCCAGTTTTCCTAGATTCCTACTTTGTACATTCCAAGTTTGACATATTAATTGATTATTGCAGCTGAAGGGATCATCTGTCCTGGATTCCCTGTGCTTCCAATTCTTATCTGTACCAGTGTACATCCTCTGGTCTAGCCAGATTTGTAAGATAGCCTTGGGATCATGATAGTGGGCGGGGAAGAAGCATTTAGGAATGAGAGGAAAGTTGTGTTTCATCATTGCTACACTGTAC
>NW_022111301.1:8648392-8650304 GCF_000313985.2 Echinops telfairi | reverse complement strand
CATAAGAGGGGGCAATAACTGACAATATTTTAACCATACAAGTCAGGTTTATCATTTTGATCTTCTAAGGTCGATACTTTTTTGATATTTCCTGCATTAGTCAACAGTATATCCATAGCATCTTTCAATATAGCAACCCGAGCCTTGCTTTTTTTCTTCTTCTTTAGTTGTTTCAATGTAGATGTGCTGCGTGTGTTCCTCCTCTTGGTTTTCTAAATCTTTATAAATTTCAGTATAATATGTTACTTTGTCTTCTGAAGATTCCCTTTGAATTTTTCCATTTAGCTCTTTTCTTCCATTTTCATTAGGTACTCTTTGAGAGCAAGTTTCAGAGTCGTGTCTGACATACAAGTTGGTGAGCCAACTTGATTCTGATAGCTTTTTAGTCCAAAATGTATGGACTGTTGAGCTATACAGATCAGAAACTCAAGTCATTGGATGCTATTTATGCCATGAGGGTTGAAAACAACTTTCAATAATACTAATTCAGAAATTAGAATGATGACTGCCAAACTAAAATATGTCATTGGAAGAAAGAGGGAGATCATACAAATATAAAATGCATGGTAGCTCAGGTCTGCCATTCATGGGGCACCCACAAAGCAAGAAATCCAAATAAATAATCCAATGACCTCCAAATCCATATCCTTGGGATAGCAGTCATCTGCTTCTCTCACACGAGGGCATTTCAGCCATAAGTCCAAGGGAGTATTTCTGTTCCTTACAGTTGCTGCAGATAAATTTAAGGTAAAGTCTAGTTTGAAAATGGGGTTTCCAAATTGGATCCTTCTGGATGTTGTGCACCTCAAAAGGACAGAGTCTATTAGTCTTGGATTCCAATAGAATGTGACTTCAGTCAAAAAGTGATAGATAGATACTAAGTCAACTGTGTTCAATTCAAAAAGGCATACTCTCCTGTCAGGGATCTATTTAAGTAATGTTAAACATTTTTCCCAATGGCAGATATTTTTCATCTGGTTTACCTCCCTCAGATATTATAACCACGTTCTCAAAGACAAGGATGCATCTCCCCAACATGTGGACTTGAATTTCCATTCAAGGGTTTACTGAGCACCCTTGCAGGAGTTTTTGTTGGTTTAGCATGATTATAGAGCACTGTTATGTGGCAGGAACTCGTTGCTCTTCTCCTACTCCCCTCAATATCAGAAAGAACCCCAGCTGAGGTGAGGCCTCCTCTGATTAAGTGTTTTTTCAGAAGTACAAATAAGGGGCGATTTGTGAATGGTGTGCATTAGGCAGGCACACAATCTCATTGCGTGGGAAAGCAGATTAGAAGATTATATGACTGAAAACACATGTCTGCCTTTTCTTGGTGTTTAACCTTTTAGTAGTCATCTCATACAATTATTTTCCTTTTGTGATTGATTAACTTCACTCAGCATAATTCTTTGCCGGTCCTGATCTCCACTTTGTTTTTTTAGGGATGCATTGTGTCTATTATGTGTACATCGCGTTTCTTTATCCATTCTACTACTGAGCATTGTTTCCAGGTTCTTGCTATTGTGAACTGTGCTGCAGTCAACATGGGAAAGCATATGATATCTACTTCTTTGGAGTAGATATGCAGCAGAGTGATTGCTGGATCATATTGGATTTCTATTCCCAGTTAATGTTTTAGGTCACTTGCCTAATGGCTGTACATATTTAGGTTGCACAAATTTCAGGTATCACTTTCACAATATTTGTACATATTTACAAACCCACCAGCAATGTAAGAGAGCCCAAGTACCTCAGTACCAACTTCAGCATCTACTGTTTTCTTTTTTTAATTGGGCTATACTTGTAGGTGTATAGTGATATCCCAACTTCCTTTTGATTTGAATCTGCCTGATGATTCGTGGTGGTGAACATTTTTTTCTTTATTCATTTGAGTGTCACTTTGGTTAGCTGT
>NW_022111301.1:8645190-8647898 GCF_000313985.2 Echinops telfairi | reverse complement strand
ATATAGACCCACACCAGTGCCAGGATGCTTCCACCACAACTGGATCCACAAGACTTTCCACCCACTGGCCTGTGATCTTCCTGCATTCAGTATCATTGTATGTGCTGCATGCACCTGAAGAAGAATTATAAACTAGTATCAGACCTATGTGCTAATATCGGTCTTAAGGAATTGATCTGGACTGGGCTGGAATGTTTCCCAATGTACAATTGCTCTTTTATATAAAAATCTTTGTTATACACATATGAGTGTCTATGAATTTGTTTCTCTAGTCTACCCAGACTAGCACAAATACCAAATATAAAAAACAAAACAACAACAACAAACAAACCCAAACAAACACACTGATACATATAATAGTCAAATTGTCCAACTTAAAGGAAAAGGAGAGACATGAGAGCAGCTACAGAGAAAAAGCATTCATATATAAAAGTAAATAGATAAGAAATTGGAACAACATATTCTGAAAGTTCAGATTAAACAACTGTGATCCAAGAATCCTTTATCCAAAAAAACTTTCCATCAAGTTTCAATGAGAAATAAAAAAGGATTCTCAACAACAACAAAATATTTAGAGAATTCATGAAAACAAAGCCAACATTACAAAAAATACTATCCAATTCTTTATGGGTAGAAAACCAAAACCCGCTACACTCAAACATGAAGCCATCACAGGATGTAACAACATCCAGGAACCAACACACTGAAAACAGTACCCAAAACATTACAGATATAGTGGAAAAACAGAGACATGAATAATCTACTCACACACATACATCAATCACCCCATAAAAGAGGAAGAAAGGAAAATATCAAACACAAAAATATGAGATGACAGCAATATATCTACATTTAGATTTAATTACACTGAATCTCAATGGAATAAACCGACCGATCAGAAGACAAAACGTAACGGACTACAATAAGCTCCATCAATCTGCGACTTTCACTGGACACATCTCAAACTCAGAGAAAAAAATAGACTTAGAGTCAAGGATGGCAAAAATAATTACCATGCTAATGGCATTAAAAAAAAAAGCATGGGTGTCAATATTAATCTCCAACAAAATAGATTTCAAGATGCATGTCATAATGAGACACAAGAATGAGTATTACATAGTTCTCAAGAGATCAATAGACCAAGAACACATAACCATAATAAACATATGGGCACACAGCAAAAGACTCTCAAAATCAGCAACCAAATTCTCAAAGAGATGAAAAGAAAAATCACCAGATCAACAATACGAGGTGACTTCAATATGCCCCTCTCAAAGAAAGATATATCAACAGAAAGAAAGATATATCAAAGAAAGATATATCAACAGGTAAGAAAACCAATAAAGAAACAGAAGAGCTAAACAACACAATTGAACAATTCAACCTCCTAGATATTTACAGATTTCTCCAACCAACACCAAAAAACCCAAACGCATTCTTCTCCAATGCACATGGTTCATATTCTAAAACGGACCATATGCTGGGCCATAAAGCAAGACTGAGAAAATATAAACACATAGAGATCATTCAAACCATCTTCTCTGACCACAGTGCCATAGAGTTGGAAATCAACAATAGAAAGAATAAAAAATCACTTAGAGACTCAACAGCACACTATCCCAAAAGTACCGGGTAATAATAGCCCAGATAAGAGAGGTAATTAGGAAGTTCTCAGACATTAATAAAAATGGTAACACCACAATCCAAAACCTATTGGATGCAGTGAAAGCAGTTTTCAGAGATCACGTTGTAGCAATCAATGGACACATGAAATAAAAAGAGGAGAATCATGTCCAGCAACTTAACACAACACTTCAAAAAGTAAAGCAGAATCAACAGCGTAAACCTTCCAACAGTAAAAGAAATCATAAAACTTAAAGCAGAAATAAATGAACTGGAAAGCACCGGAACAATGGAAAAAATCAATAAAACAAAAAGTTGGTTCTTAGAAAAGGTTGACAAACTACTAGCACACAACAAAGGAAAAGAAGGAGCAGATGATACTCTCTAGAATTAGGGATCAAACAGAAGCAGTCATGATAGTTTCTAAAGAAATAAAAAGATAAATAATGAAGTACTATTAAAATTAACACATATGGACATTAAGAACTTGAACAGACCCCTAGCAAAGGAAGAAATAGACAAGATCATAAACAAACTCCCAACTCATAAAAGCTATGGTAGAGATGGCTTCACAGGAAAATTCTACAAATTATTCAGAGAAGACCTGACACTAATCCCAACACAAGCTCTTCAAGAACATAGAAAGAGATATCAAATTCCCAAACTCATTCTATGAAGCCAGCATAACTCTGTTACCCAAACTAGACAAAGACGCCACAAGGATAGAGAACTGCACACCCATATCCTTCATGAACATAGATGCAAATGTTCACAACAAAATTGTGGTGAATAGAATCCAACAACATACCAAAAATTAATATAGCATGACAAAGTAGGATTCATACCAGAGATGCAGAGATAATACCATATTAAAAAACAATTAGTGTAATCTACCACATTAAAAAGAAAATGAATAAGAACCATATGATCATATCAATTGATGCAGAAAAGGCATTTTACTATATCCAATGAGAATTCCTAATAAAAGTTCTCAAGAAGATAGGATTAGAAGGAAAAGAAACCTCAAGACAATACAGGCCATATGTGAAAATCCAACAGTTGATATTACACTCAGTGGAGAAAAG
>NW_022111301.1:8643832-8644676 GCF_000313985.2 Echinops telfairi | reverse complement strand
CCGAGGAGTCATCCCGTGTCCTGCCTACAGTGAGCTATTTATCTCCTTAGTGCCTCCAAATGAGGTCATCAAGGTACAATCTGATTCACAGGCTAAACTCCACCCCTTCACTTGGAATCCTCTCAAATTGACAACAGATTATATAACTACCAGAGTGGTCTTTTACTACCTGACCTCAAAACCTATTACAGGGCCACAGTTGTCAAAAAAAAAGCCTGGTTCTGATGTAATAATAGATACACAGACCAATAATGAATCAGGAGAGAAAACCCATAAATAAAACATCCACTTATAGACATCTGATTTTTGACAAAGGCCCATATCATTAAACGGGAAGCAGATACCCTTTTAAATACATGGAAATCCTGGATATCCACATTCAGAAGAATCAAACAAGATCCATATCTCACCCCATACACAAAACTAACTCAATGTGGATCAAACACCTAAAAGTTAAACCAAAAGCTATTAGAATCATTAATGACAAAATTGGGACAAATCAATTTACCCTAGTGCAGGGAATACACAGGTATCAAAAATAATGTGGAAGACAAAATAGATGAGTGAGACCTATGAAAATAAAACCCTTGTGTACATGGAAATTCTTCAGTGAAAGAGTGAAAAGAGAGCCCACAGCTTGGGAACACATATTTAGTAACAACAAAACAGACAAAGGACTAATTATTAAAATCTACAGTATATTACAAGCCTACAAAAATAAAACTGACACTGATAAACTGGGCAAAGGACCTGAACAGATGATTGCGGTAGTTACATAATCTGGTGTCAATTTGAGAGGATTACAAGTGAAGGGGTGGAGTCTGATCTGTCAATGAAGATATAA
>NW_022111301.1:8641658-8643265 GCF_000313985.2 Echinops telfairi | reverse complement strand
ACTAGCCAGTCAGGAAATATAAGTCAAATAACATGAGATACCACCTAATGCTGATAAGTGTAGCCCAATTAAAAAAAAAACTTAAGAACAACAAATGTTAGAGAGGATGTGGTAAGATTGGAACACTTATCCACTGCTGGTGGATTTGTAAATACATACGACCACTGTGGAAGGCAATATGGTGATTCCTAAAACAGATGGCAGTTGAAATACCGTAGGATACAGTAATACCATTACTGGGCATATAACCAAAAGAAATGAGAAACCGTTAAGAGACAGATGTATACTCCCCCACATTCATTGCCACACAGTTCACAGTAGCGAAAAGCTGGAAATAGGCTAAATTCCTGTCAATAGACAAACAACAGCCACATGGGTGAAGGGAGACAGCAGTCGATGTAAGATATGAGAATAATAACAATTTAGACTTTATGAAGGGTTCATGAGGGAGAGAGGGTGAGAGAGGGAGAAAAAAAATCAGGAGCTGATACCAAGTGTTCAAGTAGAAAGAAAATGTTTTGAAAAGGATGATGACAATATATGGACAAATGTGCTTGACACAGTGGATGGATGGATGGATTGTGATAAGAGCTGTAAGAGCCCCAATAAAATGATTTTTTTTAAAGAAAAGAAAATTGAATTTTTAAAAATTGGTATATACACCCAATGGAAATATACACATCCCCTAAAAAACAGAAATGAAACTATGAAAGACCTCAAGACGTAAAGGTATCTGGAAGACATTATGCTTTGTGAAGTTAGTCACAAAAGAACAAATACTGTATGAGTCCACTGCTGTAGAACCAGTGGCATAACCAGCACAAGCTCAGGCTTGCAGGGCATCCAGTCTCCTGGCCATGGACAGTCAGCCTGGTAGAGAGCCTGACCAGTGCCAATGAACCATACACCATCTGCTCTAGGTCAGGAATTGGAAGGTTACTTGGTCTGAGGTTACCTCATGTCAGCTTGGATCAAATAGTCAAGGGAGAGGAAAAGGATGTTGTTGCCATGTGAATCTATGATGAGGCGCCTCCTGACAGACAGTCCTATCAGAGGGGTGAGGGATACTGATCGGAAAAACAAATCTGGAGAGGGGAAAGGGGGCAAATACGTTTGGAGTAACACAAATGCATGTCTGTTGATAGGAAAAGAGGGAGGGCCAATCTCTATCTGGGGGGAAGGATGACTAAAAATGCTTTTGGAGACCCAAAAGCATTTAGAGGGGAATGTCTTTGGTGGTACTCACCCAAAGGGCCGTATTGATCTGAGCTTCTGGGTGAAGCTTGGGGACCCAGGTCAGGTGCCATGGAAAGCTGGGACACTGAATCCTGGATCTCTAAGACTCATGGCAGGATTTAGAGGCTGAAAAGGTGAGATCTGATGTGGAAATTCCATTGGGTGAACTGGACTCTACCTCAGACACACTTATAACCTAAGGACTTAAGTCAGAAAATGCATGGTGTCTAAGAAAGTGGAAACAGCTGACAAGATTGCTGAACTGTTTGTAGGCAGACAAACATGGTCTTGCTACATCAAATTCCCTGTATAACATATTAAGATATAGATTATTCCAACAAAATGGGGATAGACATTCTTAGTGATTATTA
>NW_022111301.1:8637156-8638634 GCF_000313985.2 Echinops telfairi | reverse complement strand
AAATGCCCTTAGCCTCCTAGTTTGTTCCTCTGTTTCCTTTATATATTTCATTTTATTTAGATCAACTGTGATATTGCACTCTTCACCTCTAATTCTAGGTATTTGCATAATTACTATAATTATTTTCATTTGTTAGTATTGCAAGTGGTTTGTCAATTTTGTTAATCCTTTCAAAGAACAAAGTTCTTATAAAATCGTTTCCACTTTTTTTCCGTTTTCCAATTCATTTATTTATGCTCCAATTTTAAAAATGTCCTTTCTTATGTTGGTTGTGTATTTATCTTGTCGCTCTTCTGGTTTTGGGAGGTGTTGAACTATATTGATTTTTTATTTCTCATTTCTGTTCATGTATACACTGATTGTTATAAATTGCCTTCTCCAAACTACTTTTGTTGTGCCCCAAAGTTTTGTTTATATTATTCTCATTTGTTTCAAGGAATTAAATTTTATCCCTTATTTAATCTATTGCTCAGTCATTTTTAAGTTTTATGTTGTTCGATCTTCATGGGCTAGACTCTATGTTCTTGTTGATTTTTAGTGTTATGGTCTATGAAAATGGATTGTGGACCTCAGTGTTTCCTAATTCATTAAGACTTTGTGACTTGATATGTAGTCCATTCTTGAGTATGTACTATTCGTTCTAGAGAAGAATATCTACCGTTGTTGGGTAGAGTGCTCTGTTTATCTAAGAAATTTATGTGGTTTATTGTGTTCTCTTTTGTTAGCCAGTTTCTTTCTTGATGAGCTATCTTTCTTTGAGAGTGATGAATTGAAGTCTCCTATTACTATTGCCAAATTTTCTGTTTCTCTCAACTCTCTGTGAGGGTTTGATTGATATATTTTGGAGGTCTTTTATTGGTGACATATAATTAATATGGCTATGCCTTCTTATTTGCTACTTTAATCATTATGTATTATCCATTCTTTTCTCTCATTAAGTTACTTGCCCTGAAGTCTATTTTATCGGAGATAAATATTGCCACCGCTTTTTTTTTTATGGATGCTGTCGGCTTGGTAAATTTTTTCACCAACCTTGATTTTTAATTTATTCTTGTTTTTGAGTTTAAGGTGTGCCTCTTCTAGCATCATATAGGTGGGTGTTGCTTACTTATCCAGTCTTCTACTGCCTTTCTCTTTGTTGAGGCATTTAATCCATTGGAATTCAGTGTCGTCGTTGATACAGGTGGGTTTATTCCTATTATTTTGCTCTGTTTTGTCGGCTTCTGTTGTTCAAGCTGTCCTTAGTGAACCTGTTAATATTTTTTGTGATGCTTTTTTTTTTCAATGAGTTCATTTTATTTTCCTTTGTCTGGAAATCCCATTATCTATCCCTCATATTGGTGGAATAATTTTTATTGGATAATGGTGCCTATATTGGCTTTTATTTTTTTGCTCACATAAAATGTTATATATCAATGCACTGTCTTCTTCCCTGCATTATTTCTGCTGAGAATTCCATGTTTATTCTTAGTGGTTCT
>NW_022111301.1:8635059-8636707 GCF_000313985.2 Echinops telfairi | reverse complement strand
GATTCCTTCTATTTTTCTCACGAATATCCCCTATATTTCTTGAAGCATCTAAACACCGTTTTTCTGAACTCTAATTCTGGTAATCCTGGAACTACTTTTTCAGTATCCTCCTTAGGTTTTAGGTTGTTTTGTTTTGCATTTATTGATTTTTTTTTGGGAGGGGGGGAGTCACTGTGATTGACGTGTTTCTCAGGACTTTGGTACAGCTATTAGAGGTGAGCAGCTTGCCAATTCATGTAGGGGTAGTTATCTCTGTCACGTGGTGTGGGAGAGGGCTCATAGAAGCCAATTAACATATAAAAATAAGTGGGGAAGTGAAAGGGGGTGGAGAGGAAGGAGAATAAAGTATAAATAACTAGATAGATAAATAAATAAATGATCATATCAATGGACCAAGTCATTTGTAAAAGATAATGTGAATATGTATATGAAGAGGAGAAACATGAACAAATAGGTATTGTAGAAATATGTTTCCACAAGGAAAAGAAGAGAGAGAACTGAAAGTGATAGGTGGGATAGGAGAAAAGTATATGCAAACAGTCAGATCAGAAGAAAATAATGTATGTGCATATTTATCTATGTAAAAGAAAAGAGAGAAGGAAGGACAAAGAGAGAAAGGCAAGAAGCAAAAGGAAGAAACAAAAAGAAGACTCTAAAAGTGAGAAGAGGCAGAGAAAAGAAGGAAAGAAGGGGGGCATGATTTGGGTTAGGGTATGGAATATTATTCCACATAATATTCCATCTTGTAGTGTGACTGTGGGCAAAGCTGTTTCCCTGACAGTATTAATCAATTTAATAAAATATCAGCACAATAGAATGGAATAAGAGGAAAATAAATCAAGGAGCTCAAAGGCAATTCCTCTAACTAAACATGAGAGAAACAGCACAGGGTGCTGTATGTGGAAGAAAGGGAATAGAAAATAAACAAACACAAACTTGGGTTAGTTGTTTATGCACAGATCTGTGCTAATTTAAATGTGTGTCCTTGTACATCGTGGGGATGCACATATCCACATTGGGGACATGGTCACCTGGGAGGAGGCAGGAAGGGGAATAAATAGGGGAGGTAACAACAACATAAGCCCTCACACTTTGCCTGGCTCTTCCTAATCCTTTGGCAATGTTAGCATGTGCATATGTCCAGAGCAAAAGATGGAGGGCAGGGAGGTGGGGTATGTGTGTCTTTGATGGGGGAGGACTTCAGGAGAAAGAAAGAAACAAAAAAGAGAATGGTGTTGCTTTGGAGGTGGAGGGGGGGTGCCTGCTCCAGGTAGTGAGGACATACCACTAGACTATATCACAATTTGTTAGCCAAGCAATATCACTGGTGGCTAAAGATGTAATAAGTGCAGCTGCGTGGACTGGAACAGAGGCATGTACAGAGGTGCTCTCTGATGAGGAGTCAGTGTGTGTGTATGTGTGTGTGGTGTTTGCACAGGATGAGGTGCCCTCCAGTGCTTGAACCACAAAGGGCAGTCAGTAATAGCAAGCAGATGTTGATTATCTTCATTTGGGTGATCGCACTTCCCTTTTTCCTTCTGTTCCCACACAATCCAGGTTTGAAAAACTTTGGCATACTTAGGTTTTTTTTCTAGCTTCCATGGAAAACAGGACTCCTCACTGTGGGATTTTTTTTGTTGCTAATGTT
>NW_022111301.1:8628724-8634014 GCF_000313985.2 Echinops telfairi | reverse complement strand
ATTTAAGCCTAAAAGACACACAAGGTAATACATATGTATTAATTCCCACTGTGTTAACAGAACATCAGGCTTGTCATCAGGAATACCTCAAAGAGAGTGCATGTATTTGGCCTCCGGTGAGCTATTTATCTCCTTTTTGCCTCTAAATGAGGTCATCAAACTGCAACCTGATTGACAGGCTGGACTCCACCCCTTCACTCTTAATATTCTCAAGTTGACACTTGATTATGTAACTACCACATTTTGATGTACACAGTGTTTTACTTTTTAATAGGTCCCAGTCATCTATCTTGTCTTCCACTTGGGTACTTACTTTCTTAGATCTGGATGTCCGTGTGTTTCCTGCACTGGGGCCTGTAGATTTGTCGCAATTTTGTCATTGACAATCCTTGTCATGTGATCTCCCTTTGGATACACTGAGTTTGATCTGGTTTTAATATTTTCTGGGTTTTTTTATTTGTTTCATTTTGTTTCCAGATTGAGTTTTATCTGTGCTGTGGTTTTTTTTATTGTTGATAGTGTTCTTGACTCTCTGTACTGTATATTTCTATGTTTTTCTATGTATATGAAACCAAGTTTGGGTGAATCTATAAAGATAATAACTGGAATAAGGGTTCCTTCAGGTGTATGACAGAGAGAGTAATAGGGATCCAATATCGAGGAATGTAATAAGGAAGAAAATATGTTGAAAATGATTGTGATAGAAATTGTACAACACTGCTTGCTAAGACTGAATTTTTGATTTGTATGATGTCTGATTATGTTCTAATAAAATTATTTCGGAAAAATATGCTTACAAGTAACTTTTGATAAGTATTGTCATGATTTTTTAAAGTTTTCTACTATGCTTTTTAAGGTAGGTAATCAATCTTGCATTATTGAAGTGATAAAAATCATATTTGAACTAGCATCAAAAAATGTATAGAAAAGGCTCAAGGAAATGGCATGTAGTCACTTCTTGTGAAAGGCATTAGAAACTACTTAAATATAATCAGATGAATCTAATTAATAGTAAACAGAAGGATATAGTGCATTATCACCATTAGTATATGCTCCAAGTCCTCTTTGCTTTCAGTAAGCAAGATTGTATTATCTGATTATTGCAGGTTGTTAATAAGCCTTTCTCCAATCTTGATGGCACATTGTCTTCATATAGTGCAGCTTCTTGGATCATTTTTTCAGTACACAGTTTGAATAACTATAGTGAAAAGGCTACACATTACTTTTCTGATTGTACACAAGGTAGTAACACTTGTTCTGTTTAAACAGCTGTCTCTTGGTTTTAAATATGAGACTAATTTAGACCCACAAAATACAGGATAAGCCATGAAAGTGAAGAAATATTTGAGAAAGGATTAGGTGTTAAGGGACTTTCAAGGGAAGGTGTAGATGCACCTGCAGTGATTAGTTGGTTCATCACTGAGCTGCTCATCTTATGGTCCTGGTTTGATCCTACCAGCCACCCTGCAGCCTTTAAACGATGTCATGATTTGGAAACTCAAAGGGACAGTTCTCCTCGGTCTTGTATGGTCATTATGAATTAGAATCAATTAGATGACACTGTTTTTCTTTTTGGTATGGGAGGATGTGAATATATACAGAGAAAAGAACTTGGATATTGCAAATGTAATACACAGCTGAGAAGAGTGGAAATTTAAAAAGAAAATTTTAAAGTCACAGCTATAGAAGGTGGGAGGGGAATTTTGAGGGTCTAAAATGGTAGATTCCACAGCAGTTTTCATAAATATTTTGAAGATATCAAATGTTCTCCTCACATTATGTAGTAAGCATTTCAGAACACATTTTAATATGTAGAAGCCCATGAGTCATTCATGTGAAATGTTTCAGAAATTAGATTGACTCTAACCTTTTTTATGAGAAAGCTTCTAACTTTTAAGACTTCCTTTATACAAACGGGAATGTTGTGCCATCTTATAGCCACTGGAACATTTTAACTTTAGCGAAGAAGTTTGAACTCTGACAGACCCATTTTGAGTTTCAGAACATTAGAATCTCTATTTAGTGTACCAAACTCATTACCAGTTAGTCAATTCTAACTCACCATGACCCTGTAGGACAACATGGAACTTCTGTTGGTCTCGTAGACTGTAAATCTCTTTGGTACTATAAAGTGTCATCTAGTGGGTTCCAATAGCTGCTCTTGTGGCTAACATCAAACACACAACCTCTCGGCCTTCAGGGCTACTTATTTATTGCACAGTAGCTCTTATTTGTGACCCTTTTAAACATCTGCCATCTAGTTTTGATTCACAAACCAGCTGTTTTTGAATTAGTTCCACCTTATACTTATCCTAAAGGATAAACTAGAATAGCCCCATAGGATTTCTAAAGCTGTATTGTATTTGTTGATTGATTTTACAGAAACAGACAGCCATGGAGCAGCTGCTGTGTTCCAACAAATATTTTGGTTATTATTCAGGTGTCCAGCTACTGATTGATAAGTGACCCTATATGATGGAGTGAATCTGTTCCACGGTGCTTCTGTTTCTTAGATTGTAAACTTCATAGGAATACATTCCCATGTCTTTTTCGGGTTTGAATCATGGTGGCTTTGAACTGGTGACCTTTCAGTTATCAGTGTTTCAGGCAAATACTCTCTGACAATAGTCAAGGGAATGGCTTGGTTATCAGACAGAGAACATTTTTTAAGTTGATAAAAATATAGGTCAAAATATAATATATTCTCGTTTGATGTCCTTTTTGACCCATTTTAAAGTTGTTATAGTTTTTTAAAAAGTAAAAAGGAAATACATTTGGATTAAGCCTCAGGTTAATCCTCTCTGACCATGGACCAGGAATGTGAATAGCTTTATGATCATGCAGAGTGCAATTAAAACATATTACTTCAGAACTAGTTAGGTTAAAATTTAACATCTTGTCATTTGATATCTATTTTGACCTATTTTCAACCTTTTTAACATTGTATTTTCTTTTCTATTGAGGTTTTCCGCTGTTTTACTTTGCTATTGTTGTTCGTTTTTTTCTCATTTTTGTTTTCTATGTATATGGAATTCAGGATAAGTGAATCTATAAATCCAGTAATTGGATTAATGGTTTATTGGGAGACATGGCTGGGGAGGTTGGGGAGCTGGGAATGTAATACCGATGAGTGAAAGACAAAAGAAAATGTTCTAAAACTTATTGTGGTGATTATTGTACAACTCTTCTCAATATGATTGAATTATTGCACTGTACAATATATTAATTATGTGACAATATAGCTATTAATTTTTAAGTGCTAAAACATTGTACTTTCCAGGGATTCTCTATGAAATCTGTAAAGCATTTGACCTTCATGAGCCAATATCAATTTCATAGCAACTCATGTGTTTATTATATTCATTCTAGAAATACTCACTGCTACTTATTACAGAATTTCTTGCTGTCAAATTTTATTTCAATCACTTTTCTGTTAGTTTCTTGTTCTACTGTGGCTTGTGTGTTTCTGTGATCCTGGAAGCTATGCCACTGGTATTTTGAGTACCACTAGGATCACCAAAAATAAAAAGGTTTCAGCAGAATTTCCAGACCATGAAGAAGGAATAGACTTCAGAGGAATTAGCCAGTGCAAATCTTATGGATAGCATTGAAGCATTATCAGATACAGAAAACATTACGGATAGAAGCAGGGCATGGTCAGAAGATAAGCTCCTTAAGTCAGAAGACACACAAAATGTGACTGAGGGAGAGTTGCCTTCTCAAAGTAGTTGACACAAATGACATGGATGGAGTAAATTATTCTGAATCATTTGCTGCTGGGTCATGACTCAAATTGAGAAGAAACCGTTGCAAACATCAATTATTCAAGAATATAGAAAAGGACAATCAATTCTCAAATTCATTTTATGAAACAAACAGAGTGCTTATTCAAAAACCAAGCAAAGAAGCAACAAAGGTAGAAAATTATAAAGAAATATCTTATGAAAATAAGCACAAAAATTTCCAACAAAATTCTGGCCAATAAAATTCTGACAATGTATTTTTTAAATTGCATCAGAAACATGTGGACTTCATACCAAGTGAGCATGGATGGTCAACTTTAAAAACACCATCAATACAACCCACCACTTAAACAAATAAAAATGACATTTCAATGTCCAATACACATTCTCAATAAAAACACTCACCAAAATTGCATGGATAGATGGGCCATTTCACAACATAATAAAGGCTTCATTAGAAACACCACTGACCAAAGTCTAGCTCAATGGGGAAAAAATGAAAGCATTTCCTCCTAAGAATAGGAACAATAAAAAGATGACCCCTATCACCACGTTTATTCAATATTTTGCTGGAAGTCTTAGCTAGAACCTTTAGACAGAAATAAATGCGTCCACGACAAGCAACTGATCCTCAACAAAGGACTAAAGGACATAAAAGACAGACAAAATTTAAAAAAGGAATATAAGTGGTTAAAGAAGTAAAACTCTCACTATTGGAGATGATATGATTTTATATGTGGAAAACACAAAAGATTTGTTGGGGTTCAATTTTTGAAAAATTCTAGAGATTTGAAAACGTGGAAGGATATAAAGCCAGCAAGCAGAAATCTATTGGATTAATGCACACTGATGAAGAGAGGTAAGGGAAATACATCAAGAAATCCACACATGCACAATCTACAGTAGCTACTCAAAAGATGGAATATTTAAGAATAAATCTACTCTGAGAGGCAAGAAAACCTTGCAATGAAAACTGTACAACACTATTACAAAAAATTAAAATAGATCACAAGAAATTATTGAAGTGTTCAGCTACTGAACACTGAGTGACCCAAT
This sequence comes from Echinops telfairi, assembly GCF_000313985.2. Lineage (NCBI taxonomy): Eukaryota > Metazoa > Chordata > Mammalia > Afrosoricida > Tenrecidae > Echinops > Echinops telfairi. Next base: position 8,629,215 of record NW_022111301.1, on the reverse strand, counting down.
ACGATAGATTCATAGAGTGGAGCAATAGCCCATGTCCAAGGAGAGGAATGTCTATTATTCTAAAATCTCAATAGTACACCAATCTATAAATACAATGCAATTCCAATACAAATCCCAACTTCATTCTTTAATAAAATGGAGAAGCTATTTACTAACTTCATATGGAGAGGTAACAAAATAAGTAAAGAATGCTTTAAATAAGAATAACCAAGTAGGAAGACTCCCGCTACCTGCCCTTAAAATTTAATACCCAGCCACAGTAACCAAAACTGCCTTGAACTAGTACAATGGCAGATACTGTATATACTTGTGTATAAGCCGAGGTTTTTTTTAAATCATTTTATTGTGGGATCATACAACTCTTATCACAATCTATGCATACATCCTTTGTGTTGAGCATATTTGTACATTTAGAAGCCAAATTTTTCAGCACATTTTTTTAAATAGTCATTTTATTAGGGATTCATACAACTCATCACAATCTGTACATA
>NW_022111301.1:8608694-8609566 GCF_000313985.2 Echinops telfairi | reverse complement strand
GATACCAGGAGGGGAAGGGGAAGGTGGAGGAAAAAGGGGAACTGATCACAAGGATCTACATATAACCCCTCTCTAGGGGATGTAGAACAGAAAAGTGGGTGAAGGGAGACGTCGGACAGTGTAAGACATGACAAAATAATAATAACTTATAAATTATCAAAGGAGGGAGGGGAACGAAGAGGGGGGGCGAATGAGGAGCTGATACCAAGGGCTCAAGTAGAAAGAAAATGTTTCGAGAATGATGATGGCAACAAATGTATAAATGTCCTTACACACAATGGATGGATGGATGGAATGTGATAAGAGTTGTATGAGCCCCTAATAAAATGATTGAAAAAAGAAGAAGTAAGGATGACTGGTTTCCACAGAATGGGTCATCTTATCCATTGATGGCAAGGCATCATTTCACATCCCTTGGTTATTTTGTCAGGAGAGACCAGACGCTGGGGAGAAGCCACATGCTTGGTGATATGGAGGTGCATCAAGACGGTGAAGACCCTTGTTAGGAGGGATTGATGCAGTGGTTACAACAATTGGTTCAATTGTGAGGATGGCCATGACTTGGCAGTGTTTTGTCCAACTTTAAGTAGGGTGCTATGGGTCAAACTGACTGGAAGGCGTCTAATCCGCCAACAGTCACATTATCCTCAGGGTTTGGAGCACCTGCAAGAAAATGTCTGCATGTATAATATTACTTACGTTCCTTGTTCCATGAAATCTAGTTTAAGATGATGTTATTATCTTTATAGGACTAAAATTACTTAGACCTTTTATATATTCAATATAAAAATAGAGGCTAAATTAGAATATGATAACCTAAATTCATACTTCCTGGGTATAAAATTGCACACTTGAAATTGACGCTATAAGTC
>NW_022111301.1:8601184-8608520 GCF_000313985.2 Echinops telfairi | reverse complement strand
TTTTATATTCTTAGAACACTGACTGCGTTGTAGAAGGTTTTCTATGTCTTTAATGTTAATTAAATGCATTATCATCATTACAATCATATTCTACATACAATCTCCATAAAGGCATAAATAGATGTGATTAATTTAAAAACTTACTACTTTTAAAAATAAAGAAGTTATTTTAAGGTTATACTTTTTGTTAAATTTACCATGACATAAGTACATGTGTCAACCCACTTGAAATGACATCATATGTAAGTCAACCATTTTTTAGTATTTTGGTTTTGGTATTGTAGTCTTCATGCGATTATGAAATTACTTGCAAGAAAACTGAAGTTAATAATAATTTAGCTGTTTGCTTAGTCAATAGTGCTATTTTTAGCTTCTTGTTTAGAGTTTCTTTTGTGGTAAGTAAAACACAATTTATATTTATGCAACCATAAAACAAGGTTATTTTTAAATTACCAATTTTATTCTTCCTTGAAATATTTTCTTATACCATAATTTCAAATAACAGTTGGGTTTTTATACATGTAGCATATCATTCCATATTTCAATTACATCAAGTAGAATGTTACAATTGCTGCCACAATCAATTTACAACCATTCTTCTTCTACATGGACTTCTTGACATCATCTCCCTCTTAACCCACCACCACTGTGCCCTCCTCCTCCAGAACCCCTAATTCTCCTTGTAGGATCATCAATCCTGGGTTTCACAGCTTCAAGAGAGTGACCCCCACTGACATAACACCTCTGAGATACACTCTAATACAAACAAACAAAGCAATGCAAATCAAAAATAAAGAAAATTTTGGAAAACGGATCAGGTCCAACCTGCATCGTAAGGGGGTTCTACTAACAAGTTCAGGTAAGATGTCTGTCTTTGGTCTTCTATACTCCTCTCTCCCAAGCACTCTGTTTAGTGACCACTTTTCCCCATCCCTCAATTTGAGATAGGGGGAGCTCTCTGGCGGCTTACTTCCTAAGTAGTTCCATAAATGAATCCTAGACTCCCACTGCCATCCATACCCTCTGCACAATGAGTTCTTACAATTTTAGGCTCTGATAATGATCCCTCCTTCAATTTGGATTATATGCATTCCAATCCTTCAGTAACTGATGATGATGATCTGCTATTCCATGTGGACTTAGTTGACATCTCACTTACATGGCTGCTTGTAAAGACTGCAAGCCTTTAAGACCCCAGCTGCTATTTTATCTGATAGCCAGGCACCATCTAAATTCTTTGCCACATTTTGCTATAGCATCCATATCGTCTGTGTTCCCTTCCTGGGGGCGAGTGTTGAGTAGGGTCATGATATGAGGACTAACTATTCTCAAGTTGGAGCTAGTATTTAGTGTGAGCTCCAAACCCATTCCTGGATGTTAGCTTACCACCCCCCAACCCTCCCATCTGTTTGCTGTAACTTGGGAGTTGGTATATATGTCATATATCATTTTATAGTTCAATTATGTCGAAGAGGATTGTGTAGTTGTCTCCAAACATACTTTTCCTTCCTGGACAACTTTAAATCACCTCCCATTCATCTCACCCACCCTCTTTATATTCCCCCTACTCCTGAAGACCTTGTTCTATGTGCTTTCCCTATAGGTGTAACATCCCTGGGTTTCATTGACTGGAAAAAACAGAGAAACAAAAAACACCACTTCACAAGGGTGACCACAGTGGCAACACACCTATGAGATACAGCCTAACATAAAGAAGCACAAGCAAAATAAAACAGACTGTCTGCCATAGGGTTGATGGAATAATATGTGCCCTAATACACCATATAGGGTGTTGATGTAACAAGACCTTGTTTGTCTGCCACCTACTCTTGGTACAGCTGCATTCTGCTTCCTAAGACATCGAATATTTGCCCGACGTAAGTCTTCTGGGTCTAAGTGTGTATGGGCTAGAGTCCAGTTCTCTCAGTGGAGTTCCCGCATGAACTCTCACTGTTGCAGCTTCAGGAGCATATCGTGCGCTTCCCAGATCCAGGACTCTGGAGTTTCAGCTTGGCACGGCACCGCCCTTGGTTATCTGGATAGCCCAGTGCCTCCTAGTTCAATGTTCCCCACCCATGCAGCACCACTAAAGGCACTCCCTACCTAATGTCCCCAACTGCTCCTCCTCAGACCTGGAGGTCAACCCTCCCACCCCTCCCCCCAGCACACATGCACCTCTGTTCCCCCAAACATGACTCTGCTCAACAAATCAGAAAGCCTCATGCCTCTGACAGGGCTGCCACTCTCTCTAGGGGACTTCACCCCAAATCCATGCTGGCAAGCCATAGCATGCAGCATCCGCTCCCCTCTCCCACAATCATTCATCCCAGCGGTCCTAAGGTGCCGTCTGATCAGGTGACCTACACTATAGTGACCTGGAGTGGATGATGTGTGGGTCATTGGCAGAGGTCAGGCTCTTACCAGGCTGTCTAGTCCCAAGCCAGAACTGCATGCCCTAAAAGCTCGAGCTTGTGTCCTTTCTAGTGCCTGTTCCTACAACGGTGGTCTCATACACAAAGTATTTTTCTTTTTGTGCTTAACTGACTTCACTCAGCAAAATGTCTTCCAGATCTTTCCAGGTCTTGAGGTGTTTGATGGTTTCATCTCTCTTTTTTAGGGACGCATAGTATTCCATTGTGTGTATGTATCAAGAGTTTTTACCCAGCCTTCTAGTTATGGGAATTTAGGCTGTTTCCAGCTTCTTGCTAGCATACATTGTGGTGCGATGGACATGAGGGAGCAAACATCTGTTCATGATCTGTTTTTATTTCTTTTAGATATACTCATATATATGTCTAGTACTAGTATTGCTAGATCATATGTTATTTCAATTTCCATCTGGCTTTGGTACTGTCATATAACCTTCCACAGTGACCGTACATATTTACAAATCCACCAGCCATGGATAAGAGTACCTATCTCACCACACCCTCTACAACATTTATTATTTTCAGGTTTTATTTGTTTTTTTTTTAATTGGACTACAGTTAGGTGGTATCTTATGGTAATTTTGATTTGCACTTCCCAGATGTCTAGCCTCTGGGAGCATTTCCTCGGGTGTTCATCAGCCATATGAGTGTCATCCTTTGTGAATCATCTGTTCAGGACTTTTGCTCACCTTCTCAGAGGACTATTAGTTTCTTCCTGTTGTAGACTTGTAAAATTCTCTAGATTTTAGTCATTAATCTTTTGTCTGTTATGCCTTTACTAAATATCCATGCCCAGTCTGTCAGCTCTCTTTTTACTTTTTTTTTTTTTTTTTAACATTTTATTAGGGGCTCATACAACTGTTATCCCAATCCATACACACATCAATTGTGTAAAGCACATTTGTACATCGTTTCTCAAAACATTTTCTCTCCATTTAAACCCCCGACATTAGGTCCTCATTTTTCTCCTCCCTCCCCGCTCCCCCCTCCCGCATGAGCCCTTTTCTTGCCCTGTCCGACATCTCCCTTCATCCACTTTTCGGTTGTCTGTCCCCCAGGGAGGAGGTCACACACAGTTCCATGTAATCGGTTTCCTCTTTCCTACCCCTTCTCCCTTTACCCTCCCTGTTTTGCCACTCACACCACTGGTCCTATAGGACTCATCCGTCCTGGATTCCCTGTATTTTCAGTTCCTATCTGTACCAGTGTACCTCCTCTGGTCTAGCCAAACTTGCAAGATCGAATTATTTTTACTCTTTTAATGAAGTCTTTCCATATACACAAGTGTTTTATTTATAATAGGTCCCACTCATCTATTTTATCTTCCATGGAGTGTGTTTCCTTTGTTATTTCTGATAGCCTGTGTACTCCCTGCACTAGGACTCCTAGCTTTGTCCCTATTTTCTCATTGATGATCCTGATAACTTTGTGTTTTACATTTAGGTCTTTGATCCACCTTGAGTTTATTTTTATGCATAGCATGAGATACGGGTCTTGTTTCATTATTCTGCAAGTGGATATCCAGATATTGAAAAGGGCATCTGCTTCCCATTTAACGTTTTATTGGCCTTTGTCAAAAATCAGTTGTCCGTGTGTGGATGTTTTCATTTTGGGTTTTCTGTCCTGAACCATTGGTCTGAATATCTGTCATTATGCCAGTACTAAGCTATTTTGGCAATTGTTGCTGGGTAGTAGTTTTCCAGGTCAGGTAGTACATGACCGCCAGTTTTGTTCTTCTTGAGGAGTTCTTTGCCTATCCTAGGCTTCTTCCCTTTCGATATGTATTTTCTAACCATTTTTTTTCATTTCTTTGAAGAATGATGTTGGCGCAGAATTGTTTGAATTTGTAGATTGCTTTAGGTAGTATCGACATATTCAAAATATTAAATCTTCGAATCCACGAACACGGTATAGGTTTCCATATGTGTAGATCCCTTTTGGTTTATTGTAGTAATGTTCTGTAGTTTTCCTTATACAGGTCTTTTGATCTTTGGGTTAAGGCTATTCCTAGGAATTTCAGCTCTTGTGAGGCTATTACAAATGGTACTGATACCTTGATATCTTTTTCTGTGTTTTCATCACTGGTTTATAGGAATCCAATTGTTTCTGCTTGTTAATTTTATATTCTGCTACTCCACAAAACTCTTCTATTGTTTTCAGCAATCTTATTGTGTACCCCTTATGATTCTCAATACAAAATCATATTGTCTGCAATAGCGAAAATTTCCCTTCTTCTTTACCCGATTGTACACCCTTGGTATATTACGGTTGTCTTATGGTATTGGCTAGGACTTCCAGCACAATGTGGAATAGAAGTGGGGATAAGGGACAGTCTTGTCAGGTTCCCTTATTCAGTGGAAATGTTCTCACTTTTCTCCATTGAATGTAATATGGTTATTGAAAAACCAAATTCAATTGTTTTTTCATGTATGGTTTTTATTGTATTGAGGATTTTTCCTTCTAATCTTGTCTTCTTGAGAGTCTTTATTAGCAATAGGTGTTGGATGTTATCAAATGATTTTACTGCATCAATTTCTATGATCATATATTTCTTGTCCTTTTTCTTGTTGAGGTGCTTGATTACATTAATTGTTTTGTTTTGTTTTTCTCAAATGTTGAACCATCCTTGCATCCATGGTAGATAACACTTGTTTACACTCTATGAATTTTTTGATGTTACTTGACTCTATTGGGCAATAATTTGTTGGTGATTTTTGCATTTATTTTTATGAGAGATATTGGTCTGTAATTCTCTATCCTTTTGAGGTTTTTGCTTAGTTTTGGTAAGAGGGTTATGCTGGCTTCATAGAATGAGTTTGGGAGTTTCATCTCCCTTTCTATGTTCTTTAAGAGTTTGTGTAGAATTGGTGTCAGCTCTTCTCTGAATTCTCCTGTGAAGCTGTCTGGACCAGGACATCTTAATGATGTTGACTGTTTTTTGTTTGTTTGTGAAAGGTCTTTTCAAGTTCTTAATGTCCATATGCATTAATTTGGGGAGAAGGTGGTTTTCCAGGTATTTGACCATGTCCCCCAAATTATTGAATTTGTTAGAATACAGTCTTCTTAGTACTGCAAAATTAATATTTTTATTTCATTAGAGCCTGTTGTGACTTTCCTTTCTCATCCCTAATTCTAGGTACTGACATCTGGTCCTTCTGCATTAAGTTTGCTAGTTGCTTGTTGATTTTGTTGATCCTTTCAAAGAACCAACTTTTTCTTTTGTTGATTTTTTCCCCTTTGTTTTTCTGTTTGCCAGTTCATTTATTTCCACATTAAAATTTTAAATTTCTTTTCTTTTGTTGTTTGAAGGATTCTGCTGTGGACACTGTCCTAACTACTGGAAGTGCTGTCTTTTTTTTTGGAAGTGCTGTCTTAAGGTGGTGACCATCTCTCTCTCTCTTTTCACGTGTGCATTCACTGCAATAAAGTGACCTCCGATCACTGCCTTTGATGAATCTCATAGGTTATGGTTTGTTGTATTATTCAGGGAACGGAATAATTTCCTCTTTACTTTGGGATATCACCCATTCCTTTTTTGAGAAGTGTATTATTGTGTATCCAAGTGTTTGTCTTTGTTTTTTTGTTCTTGCTATTTCTGATTTCCAGTTTTATGGCACTGTGGTCAGAGATGGTGGCTTGAATAACCTCTATGTGTCTGAATGTTCTAAAACTTGCCTTGTGTCCCCTTGTGGTCTATTTCCAAGTATGAACCATGTGCACTGCAAATGTACTTTTTTTTTTTTTTTTTTTACTGTTGGCTGGAGAGCTTTGAAAATGTCTATTAGGTGGAAGTGTTCAGTTCTATCAGCTCTTGAGTTTCTTATTGAGTTTCTTACCTGTTGATCTATCTTTCTTTCAGATTGATGTGTTGAAATCACTTCCAAAATTGTTCATTTGTGATTTCTCTATCCAACACTTTGAGAATTTGAGAATTATTGAGGGTCTCCCATTGGGCATTTATTGGTTTATTCTGTTTATGGGTTCTTGATGTACTTATCCCTTGAACATTATGAAATGTCATCTCTTATCTCTAGTCATATAACTTGAGGTATACTTTTCAGAGATAAGCACTGTCATCTCGCTCTCTCTCCATTTTTTTTATATTGCCCATTAGCCTGATAAAAATGTCACCATCCTTTTATTCTCCAGCTATTTTTGTCTTTGAGTTTGAGATGTGTCTCTTAAAGGCAGAAGATGGTTGGATCTTGTCTAATCCAGTCTGCTACTCTTTGCCTTTCAATAAGTGGGTTTAAACCACTAACATTTAGTGTAATTAAATCTAAATGTAGATTAGTTGCTGTCATCTCATTCTGTATGTGTTTGATATTTTGCTTTCATCCCCTTTTATAGGGTGGTGTGTTTGTGAGAGGTGATTATTCTTTTCTTCATTTCTCCATTGGATCTGTAATGTTTTTGGTGATGTCAGTGTGTTGTTTGCTGGGTGGTCTTACACTCTGTGGCGTTTTCATTGTTGTGTGCTGTGGTTGTTGGCTTTCTGCCAACAAATAGTGAAAAGTGTTTTGTTGTTTTTATGCTGGTTTTGTTTTTATGAATGTTTTAATATTTCCTTATTTGAGAAAAATGATATTTCTTCTTCAAATTTGATGGAGAGCTTTAATGGATAAAGGAGTCTTAGATTGCTGTTGTTGTCTCTCAACTTTTGGAAGAAGGTGCTCTGATTTTTTTTCTTTTTTGCATGGTCTGAGCTTATTCTTGCCTGTTTACCTTTATATGTGATTCGTTTTCTTTATAGCTGCTCTCATGATTGTCTCCTGTCCATGAAATTTACCAAAATGGTAGGGGGCAGCAGGGAGGGTGGAAAGGGGAACTGATGGCAATGATTGCCACATAACCACACACACCCCTCCAGGGGAGAACAACAGAAATCATGGGGGAAGGGAGACAGC
>NW_022111301.1:8596013-8599841 GCF_000313985.2 Echinops telfairi | reverse complement strand
TGGAAATGGGCTATCATATTGAATGCCCCAGGGAAGAGAGGCTTCTGATTAGAGGGCAATCTGGCTAAGGACTGTGGGTCCAGGTTCCACAGGCTACCTAACTTGTAGTGGGAAAGCCACTGGGAATCCAGGAAATTCTGGGATCTATTTCCTATAGCAGCATAAGGAGTTTTGCATCTCCTTTCTCAAAAGAAAATAAGAACATATCTAACAATCTCCTGGAGTCTGCTGTGCTGTGGGCTCCAGTCATGTCTTGGTCCCACTGCTGCTAGATCTCTCTCCAGCTAGCTGGGACTATCAATCTGTAGGACCAATCATTCCCCTGCTGTGACAGGAGGGAGCTGGGCCTTGGTTAGGGACTATCACCAATGGGAAGTCTATTCAGAGGGCCATCATGGGTTCCAGTGTACTGGGCCTCCGGAGTCAACATAGGCATCTGTGGGATGCCCTTGAGGGGTAGACCACCCTGAACCACCTCCCCATGCTGGTGAGGAACCAAATGCTCTGAAGGCTCCTGAAGGGGAAGAGGCTGGGTATTGTTGCCCTAACAACAAGGGAGGCATGGCACAGGCAGGTGCTATGAAAAGGGATGGCATATGTGACAAGCCCAGCTGAGCTCTCTGTGGAAGAACTTACAAAAGAACATGGGGGTTTTGCAAGACCCAGTTTGCATCCCAATCCCCCAACTCAACCTTCTTACTCATAAAGCTGGTGATTGTACAGTGACAGTTTCATGAGGATGAACCTACACTGGCACCATCTTCCTGGATGCCTATGTGTTTTCTTGTTCTCAGCTCTCAGTTTTTATTTATTCAGTATACATTGATGTAAATTTGATATTTCTGTTTCATTCATCTTAAATGATGTCAAGACAGATGATCAATTTTAGTGGTTTTCAAGCCAAAAGTTTATTTCTCACTCATGTCCATCACTAAATGTCTATTTTACTTGTCTACTCTGAGAATTTTAATCATGAAGCCTCAAATTTCTCTAGACTGATTTTATGACAGAAAATATTCTAGAAAAACCACAAGATGAATTTTAATAATCTGCTCATAAGAAACAGACACGTGTGCTTACATTTAACTGAAAAAAAAAAGCAAGTTACATGGCTTTATCAGGAAAGAAATACACAATTCTCAAAGATCATCTCAGTTCACATGACCATACCTAGTTTCAGTGAGTATTTATATAGGTGGGGTTGCATTTGAAGAATGTCAGTAATTATGTAATCTTCCACTTCTATTTATCCTATATGCAAAATGCCTACACCTTATTTCAAGGTACACAGCATAATCATTCCATCCAATACTTCATTGACTCATATTTCACAATGTCATGATTGCAAATATATCTCTTTTTCAGCATCTATACCATATCAAATTAAATTATATTACAATCTGTGCAATATCAGTATATTTCTAGGAAACTCTCAGAATTTCAAGAGGAATTCAGAGGAAGACTGGTATAAGCATTGATATTGCTGATATCAGCTGGTTCTTGCTGAAAACTAGGAATGCAAGTGAGAGGGGTCAAAGAACACAAATAAAACCAACAAACAAGTTGTTTTAGGCTGATTGGCTAGGGACATAAATCCAGTGGCACTGATATATGTGTAAGAAAGAGCTCTCTATTAAGCGGAACAGAGTTTCAGCAAGCAAGAAGGTGACATAGCAGAGAAAGAGCAGTTCCCAGAGTCCCTCCCACGTACACAAAATGCCACAAGGAGGTGTCATCAAGCAATGACTGATTGACAGGTTTGGCTTGATCCCTAAGCAGGAATGTCTAGTTGATAAAATCCTTAACTGCCATACATGTTCACTTGGCTGAACCATGCTCATCAGTTGTTCAGAAATTACATGTGGCATTATTTGGCCATTATTTAATGAGCAGTTCCATTATGTAATATCAAGGGATGAAAGAATCAAGTGTGAAAAGGTTAAGGGAAGGATGTAATAACTTCAAATTCCTCGTAGCCTTGATTCTATGGTAAGGGGAATGTCCTGATGTGTGGCCTATCTTGCAATACATTCCAATATTTATTTGAATATTAGAATTATTTCCATATCAATTAAAGTAATATAACCATATCAGTATAGTAGATATACATTTACTGCTCTTAAAGTTTCCAAATAGATTCTGATGTGTACACTAGCCACTCTCCATATCGCCCTTACAATCAGATTAACACTGAATTTTCAGTTCACTGATGTGGGTGCCAGGGGTGCACTTAAACTCAGCTCCCTGCCATTGAGACCCTTCTGATTTATTGCATCCCTGTAGCACAGTATCGAAATGCCCCTGGCTATTGAAATGCGCATTTTATTACACAATATTTCATGTTTATTTTAAAATTGCCATAGAAAATATTTATCTTTCATTTAATGTAACCCTTCCATCCCTGTTTTCCGCAAAGAACACTGTAATATTACATTAAAAACATCCCTTAAAAATGAATTCCCACAAACTAGATGCAAACCATAATCGTTTTACTTGTTTTTTATGAATGTGAATAAGGAAGACTGGAGGACTATTGGAGCATTTGAATTATGGTCCTGGCAAGGAATCTTGAATGTACCCTGGATGGCCCAAATCACAACAAATCTGTCTCAGACTAAGTACAACCAGAATGCTCTTTAGAAGCAAGCACAGATAGATTTGGTACCATGTGCATAGGACATGTTATCAGGAAAGACCAGTCCCTAGAGAAGAACATAATTCTTGGTAAAGAAGAAAGGCAGCAAAAAAGAGAAAGGACACTGAATATGGATTGACACTGTGGCTTCAACAGCGAGCTGAACCTCACAATGATTGTGAGGAGAGTACAGACTTGTGTAGTATGTAGCTGTTGTACATAGGCTCACTGTTAGTTGGGAGCCAACCATCTTCATGGAACCTAAAACAACAAGTATATTCAACTATATGTTTCATTTGCAAATAGTTCAAGGAATATTCATTGCAAATTTTATTAAAAATTATGTATTCACGCATAACTTCTGTATAATTGGAATAGTAATAATAGAGTAACGTAAAGATTTTTGTTCAATAACAACTAAACCTTTATCTTGTTTCAGAAATTTCTTTAACCAATGCAAGATTTACTTGCAAGAACAATAGCATGGAATAATAAATAAATCAATTTGTTCATAATATGTTATTAATAGATACATTGATAATACTAAAAGATTCATTCAGGGTTAGAAATATTTACTTTTAAGTTAGAAAATATTTCATCTACATTCCTGTAATACCTAACTGATGCTGGATACATTAGAAAATACAGATAATATATTCTCTATTATTTTCAATTAGTTGCAATGAAATTACCTTTGCTTCTCGGGATCAATTTAAAAAATACGTTACAACTTAAAAAAACAGTTGTTAATAGTAGTTTCATCTCTATGTTGTGTTTATTTAAGTGCTCAATTCACCTATATATTGAATTTCATTTTATTATTTTTTACATATGATCTCATTGTTTTTAATTATGCATAATGTTCTATTGCATATTGTATTTAAAATAATGGTGGTCAAGAGTGCCATTTAGTGCCATTTAGGACATCTAGATGCTCCTACAAATCCACCATCCCACAGGCCTTTAAATAGTTTCCTTTGATACCATGCATTCATGTACTGAGATTTACTTTATATTCTTATTACAGGGAACTTAAACTCCACCTGGAAGCAATAAAATGAAATGGATATATTTATTAGAAGCATCTTCATTAATTATTTTCTTATAGGCATGTATTGAATTTAAAGAAATGATGTTAGTCTTACTTCAGTGTAGACAGATACAATTTATATCTTTGCTAACAGGATATATCT
>NW_022111301.1:8592255-8594418 GCF_000313985.2 Echinops telfairi | reverse complement strand
GCAAACTTAAATCAGGTGAGAAGAAGGCAGAATGGGTATCACGCAGATAAGATTTTAAGCAGACCTGAAAAAACTGAGTCAGAAGAGGACCCGGTAAAATCATCTGCTCCCCTGCTGGAATTTAGTGTAAGAAAAACTAGAGATTGTAAAACAATTAAGCAAGCCAGTGCTGGAAGTAGAGATTAGCTCCAAAGAAATGCTAACTAGAAGAGTTGACTCAAGTTAAAGAAGTGCAAATAGAGAGATTTAAACTAGAAAGTGAGGCTCGGAAAGTGAGAAGCAAAGAGTTAGGGAACAGAAAAACACTTTTGCTCTCACTTGTGGAGAAGAGTATAGCTCAAGAAGCAGATTTAGAATTCAGAATAGCTTATCCCATTAGAATTATAGACAGGGAGCCTGATAAGCAGCACCTGGAAGGGAATCAAGGAAGGCGTTATACTGCCTTCCCCTTTAAGTTGCAAATATATCTCAAGCAAGCAGTGAATGATTATGGCCCAGACTCACATTTTGTAATTAGCATGATAAAGGCTCTGTCAGGGTCCGAGAGTTGGACCCCTACAGACTGGAGAGCTTTAGCAAAAATATGTCTTTACTCTTCAGAATATTTGCAATATCTTATGCTGTGGTAAGAAAGAGGCCTGTCAAGAGAACGCAGGAATGCTGAGGATGGAATAGATACAGGAATTCATCAATTGATAGGGGATGAGAAGTATATCACAGTTGAGTCCTGACTACAGTTTAATGAACAGACAATCGGACAGACACGTGAGGTTTGCTTAAGTGCCTGGGAAAAGATAATTCCATCAGAGGAGAGAAAGCCAAGTTACACGTCTATAAGACAGCGGAATGATGAGCCTTATGCTAACTTTGTGTCCCAACTGGAAGATGCTATTTCAAAATGTGTAAAGAATGTCCAGGCAGTAAGAGACCTAGTGCACAAGCTATCTTATGATTTCTCTAATACACAGTGTAAAAATGCCTTGCGACCCTACAGGGAAAAGGGCACCCTGCTAGATTACCTCAAGATATGCAGGAATGTAGAGACAGAGGAATACAAGGCCGACCTCATGGCAGCTGCATTGGCAAATTATATCAGACCTGGAAGAAAGTGCTTTAGTTGTGGAAAAACCGGTCATCTTCAAAGAGAGTGTAGGAAAAGCAAAAGAGACCCTGAACTTTGTCCACGCTGTAGAAAGGGAACTCATTGGGCAAGTCAATGTCGTTCTAAATTCAACAGTGAAGGGTTAACATTAGCAAAGACTTCCGGCAGGAAAAGTGTGGAAGGCGCTTGATACAGGCCCTGCCTAGCAGAGCATGGGAGGCTAGCAGAGCATGCGAGGCAAGGTGTCTGCCTGCCAGAGCAAAGATCTTAGAGAGAAACTGCAGGCATCCTCCAGTTTCACAGCAGGAGACCAGACCTAGCCAAACTTGTAAAGCCTCAGCCTCTGTTATCACTGCAGTTGGTTTGACTAACCAAGAGATGGCTCAGAAGCCCTTGCAGCAGTTTGTTGATTCCAAAAAGCAGGAGCCTATTTTTGAAAGAGTAATACAGCTTCTATCAGGAAGATTTAACCGAAATAGTCAAGGAATTAAAATTGATACTGGAGTTGATCAGAGTTGTGAAGAAAAGCCAAAAGCTGTGATTAAATCAGAATTATTAAGAGCGGTAATTGGGGTCCGCTCTTAAAAGAACTATAAGATGTTTATTAGGAAAGTCCAACATAAATTCTCAAGGTGTTGCTGGAATTAGTGATCAGGATTATGAAGAAATTAAGGCAATAATAAATTCTGATATACCATGGTTAATTAAGAAGGAAGATCGTGTAAGCCAATTTTTGCTTCCCTGCATCTCTAGAGTAAAAGTTCATAACTATCTGGAAAAAGTACTTAAATCTGACCACCCTTTAAATGAAAAGGTCTTCTGGAATTCTGTTGTAGGGAAACAATAGCGCCCCCACATGGAATTAGAAATTGAAGGGAAAACGTTTTTTAAAAGCTCTGGATATGGAGTCATTGCCTTAGGGCCTAAGACCCTCCCATTAACTTGCCCTAAATCCAGCTTGGTACGAATGAGTGAAATTAATCAAGAGAGACTATTGCAAGATTGTAAAATCATACAGTGTAAGAAGCCTAAAGGGCAAAACGGCTTAATTGCGCCTGTAA
>NW_022111301.1:8590467-8591674 GCF_000313985.2 Echinops telfairi | reverse complement strand
GTTAATATTTTCACAGGCAAAGGAGATAGGTGGATTTCTCTTCAGCCAGCAAAGCCCAGAAGAAAGGAGGGATGACCATGCTGTGACGTGACCCCGTCCTGCTTATTGAAGTTACCCAAAACTTTGAGAATACCTCGCAGATTCCTGAGAGTGGCAGTCACTAAATGTTGAGAGATTTCTTCCATCTGATGCTGTCTAAGGGACACTCTGGGACTCTATCAAAGCTGAACATTTTATACAACAGTGACTGGACTATTATTACGACTGTTGCTTTGCTGAAAGATCAAGATTTTGGACTTGTTGATTAATGCTGTAATGTGATTGAAATGTAATTGATTTCTGTGTAACTCCTTACCTATATAATGCAACATTGCATAATTGGGATTTGATTAAGAAACATTTGCAAGGGCTTAAGGGAAACATTTCATTAGATGTTGATCAGCTTAAAAAGGATAGTTTCTATACAGTCAAAGACAGACTCGAGGCATCTCCTGGCTATGATGTGATTAAGCAATTGGTGAGTGGCATGGAAGGGTTGGATCGTTGTGCTTGGGCTCAGAGTATCTCTCATAGTTTAAGTACTAGTCTGACTGTATTGCTTATCATCATATTTTTGATGTTCACAATCTCATGTCACTTCTAGCTAAGAGATATGAAGAGAGATCATGTTGCCTCTGTGACACTATTAAATCTTAAACGTAGTGCAAAAAGGAGAAAGGTGGGATATTAGCATTGTGGGGAGATAAAGCTGGGACTTATTCCCTGACTGGTATCGGGGGGAATGTGGAAAACTAGCATTCCATGGCTGGAAGACCACCACTCTGGTAGTTGGAGAAATGGTCCAAGTACATTTTCCTGTGGTAATCTAATTTTTTCCACAGTTTCTCCCTTAATGCTGTGCTGCCTTAAAGTGAGCACATGGTTGATTCATTCTCCCTATAGATGCAGACATTCCTATTTGGCTCTATTTCTCCCCACCATGGTATCCAATCTCTTGCTTACCTTCCTTCAATAGCAGATGGGCATAGGGGGTCTTTATCCTCCAGGCCTGAATTCAAAATGTTTTCTATAAGCCTGAATTTTTGGCTATATTAATTGGATCTTGAAGTTTTGCCTTGACAGCTTTTAATGCATAGAAAATAACCATGTAGCCATTGTGGCTTTTTTGAATTTTATATATAAAACAAAAGGGGGAGTTGTGGGGGGA
>NW_022111301.1:8559476-8589366 GCF_000313985.2 Echinops telfairi | reverse complement strand
TTTTACAACCACCATTAATGCTGACTGAATACAATAATGAATGAGTGATTTTCTTTATATTGTTGCTAAAATAATAATATCCTTGAAAGGTCATGTTGCAATAGAGGTTTTTAAAAGAGAATTCTCATTTGAAATTGACAATAACCTAACAAAACCTTGCTGTTCACAATCATTTAAAATAAAAATGCCCAAATTTCCTGAATTATATAATTCTTTCATTTGTTTATGGTAGGAACATCAGTTTGGTTCTAGCAAAAAATCATTCATGCGATACAGGGCTTACTCACTGTCTTTGGGAAAGAAAATAAAAGTAGTATCTTTTTACTATTGAGAAAATTTATGATTATTAACAAAATGTTTATAGTTTTTATTTATGTTAAATTTCCAAATGAGTATTATATGTTTATCACCAGTAACTTCACCTTCCTTGTTTTAGTAACTGGAGGTTTTTGTTGTTGTTAAGTGCCTTTGGTCTGGTACCAACCCATAGCGACCTTGTGTACATCAGAATGAAACAATGCCCAGTGGTGCACCAGCCTCACTAATGTTCCCATATTTGAGCCAAGTGTTGCAACTAAGATTTCAATTCATTTCCCTGAGAGATTTCCTCTTTTGGACTGCCCCTCACTTTACCAAACATGTCTTTCTCTGGGACCGGTCTACCTGGTGGCCCTCAAGACTTGAAGGACAGCCAGTGTCTCACAGCTGTCTCACTGGAGTGAGTTGCACTGAGCCATTTGTACTGCTTTATAAATTAATTAACTGTTTATTTTTTATGTTATTTACATAAATATATATAAAATTATTAGTGTCCTGGTTTTGTTCCTCTCAAAACCCTGTCTAACAGAACTAACAAAAGGACAAACTGATCTGTCTTGGAAGAAGTACAACCAGAGTGCTCCTTAAAGGTAAGGAGGGTGATACTTCTTGTTACATACTTTGGATATTTCCAGGAGAGACCAACAGTCAGCCAGGTGACAGGGTCTGACAGTCCCCAGCTCAAGAGATGTACACTCCAGTAGCATGGTGAAGCAGGTCTTGAAGGAACTTCAAGTGACAGTGACACAGTCCAAGTGTTAGGTGTCTCACAGGTAGTGTAGATTGCAAATGGAGGCACAGAACAAGCTAAGGCAGCTGCACACTGGTCTGATGACCAAAGAGCAAGAAAGGGAGAGGCAAGGCTCACCGAGCCATTTATCTCTCTGCCTTTCAATTAATCTCACATGTGTTCATTGGCCATGTTGGCACAAAAAACCTACCTATCACACCAGTCCATGGTATTTTCACTAGTTTTCTTAGCACCACAATACAAATGCATCAACACTTCATAGAAAATGATAGCAAATATTTACTGTAACCCTAAACATAAGAGATGAAAATGATCATACTTACCTGACTGGGGAGACACCATGATCAGGAAGGTAGTTTTCCCAGGGCAAGGCTCATCCATTGCACTGTGGATGTGCTGACTCCTGTGATTTCCCCAAATGCGGGAAACTCGACTGCATAATTTGTGGTAGTGGGGGACTTTGTTTGCGCTCTCCCCTGAGAGAAAAAGAAAAAAAAAAAAGAAATGAACATGATCTTCAAATATCCTTGCCAATGTAATTTATTTCCCTTTATCTTTTATTCAATATTCCCACATTGTCTTTTATCCCGTAAGTATGGCTCTAGTTATGTTTTACTTTATATTTATTCTAAATATGATTAGATCCCTTCGGAGACCAAATTAGTTGTGAAAATGGGGATGGTCTGGGTCTTGCTTTCTGGAGTGTTCTATGGGAAACTGTCATCGGCTGAGATGTACCATTCCAGTACCTTTCAAGTGGTAATTCTTTTTATTGGCCTACATAAAAAATACTTTGTTCCATTTTTCTTGTTCAATTATCCAGTCTTCCTTTTTTCAAAGAGTTGAAGCATTCCCAAAGACAATGCACAATGTTAAAGAAAGCAAAACCCATTTACCTTGACTGTCTACCACTTAGGTGTAAAGTAAAATAGACAATTAATAATCCAATGGTATGTCTGCTAAGGCATGTGATACACATCATTGTATTCTTACACTTGGGGAAATATTTCTTTTAGGCTTCACTGAAATTTGCTAATACGTTGAAATATTTTTTGTACCATCCTTCCGTGACTTCATACTTTTAAGGGACTAATCCAGAAAGGCCTCAAGAAGAAAGAGATTGAATTAATGATGGAGTGGGTGATGATTATTTCTTGATACTTTGTTGATCCTTTATAATAAATGCTTATTAATTATATGGCCATCTATCCCTTGACACAACCTAAATATGTTACATATAATGCACATATTGTGCACTTTTTCCCTATTAGGAACACTTATAAAACTTAAATTACCCTGGGTCAGAGTCATAGCTCATTAATTTTATTGACAAAAATAAATAAAACAATAAGTTGGTAGCTTTCCATCAATCCTTTGGTTGCTTACATAACAGAAATTTTAATTAACTTTGATTGCTCAGGTGTATCTGCAATATCATTTCAAAGTAGTCGTTATGTGCAGTCTGTGTGCTATGCTTGTCATTTTTCTCATATCTTTTGCCACCATTATTTTAGCAGCATAAATTCTATATTGTGAATAGTGTTGTAAGGACTGATGTCTATCCAGTATGATTTTTCCATCTCTCCTGCACTTGTCAGCAAAGGAGCAACTAGTACAACGAATGTCCGGCTAGTGAAGGAAGAGCTTGTAGATCTCTTGAGAAGCAGTAATTTCTGTGGAGCTTCAATTAGAGGTTTGGGAAATTTCATTGGAATTACCTGATTAAGGGACTGGAAAAATTATCTCTTTAATAAGAAAAATCTAGCTCCATAAGCTGTATCTATAATGTTGGAGAGATAAAAATAGCCGACCTTTTGAATAACTTCACAACAGTGGAAGAAAATGTCTACTAAGAAATAATTGGTGGCATTGCAGCCATGGAGACCACTGGGATGCTTGTTAACAAAATAGTGATAGTTGTACTGTGGTGCTGTTTATATATGTATGAAAATAATGCCTCACAGAACTGCATAAGTGGATCATTCCTGTCTGTTTCAAGTCTGTGGGTTAGATGTTAAGCCAGAGGCATTTCCTGACTCATGTAACTGTTTGTGGTCATCTAATCTGGTGTCAATTTATGGATTAAGACTATAGGGGTGGAAATCAATCTGGAGATAGCCAATGAGACTTCTGTGGGCATGGAGTTCTCCTGAGAATTCTGGGAAATCTGTTGCTTCCTCCTTGGAGGCAGAAGACACCTCTCTCTCTCTGCTACTCCCTGGGAGACAATGCAGAAGACAAGCCAAATGGACACAACCAGACTTCGGAAGTCAGAGAAGCCACAGAGGGACCCTTGCCAGCACTCAGATGTTTCCAGTGACACTGGATCCAAGGACTTTCTACCCTCACTGGCCTGTGATCTTCTGCATTAGGTGTCATTGCATGTGTTTCGTGAATCTGAAGAGGACTTTATAGATGGATATCAGAAAAATAGTCTAACATTGGACTTGATCTGGACTGGGCTGGGATGTTTTCTTAATGTTCAATTGCTCTTCTACATAAATCTCTTTCTTATACACATAGGTTTGTCCATGGATTTGCTTCTCTAGTCTATCCAGACGAACACACTGTTGGAGATTAAGAAGCACAAAGCAGGAAAATCACAAGCTGACGATGAAGAGGGGGATGAATTCATTATGAGGGTCATGGCTGCAGAGTCCAGTGACTCCAAAGCTGATAGGTCAGATGGCAGGCTCCGGATAGCTCCCAGGAACAGCAGGCAAGATAGTGGGCCATTGACTCAAGTCCAAAGCATAGGAGGTTGATGTGCCAGATGGGAGATCCAGACAAAGCAAGAAGCACACTAACTTCCCCACATCATCCACTTATATAGGAATTAGGCCACACTCTGGAGAAAATTTCTTTTCATTTGCATGATTTAAGAGACTGTACTCCACCATAATCATCTTACAATTAATTGGCAGCTAACAGCAGGTCTCATAATAAAGTTAATATTTTATGTTAGGTAACATCATGGAGGATTACTAGGTCTTTACTGTCACGTCCTTGAGAAGCCTAACCAAGCCAAGTTTGTGAAAGCCTAAATGTCACCCCTTGTTACTTGGCATCTGTGCACAGCTCCTTACATTATGCATAATTTTGATAAAATGCAATAATAATTTAATTTTTGCATCAATATGATACAACTAATATGAATATAACTGAAATGTACTTATTACATTTATAGATTATCAAAACAAAAATATTTGAAGCATGCATAATGGCAGAAACACTCATACCAATTGCAGTCTTCATTTCTGCAACTTATACCAGGGCCTTAGCCAGTATTCAAAACCATTTTTCTGGGAAGATGGCACCCACGTAGAATCTCCTGCTCTGTGCTTCCATTGTTAGATCAGAAGATTAAGAGGTAAGGAGGCCAATCTTGGGAAACTGGGTACAAGAAATAAAATCCCAGTGTCCTAAATTTTGTGGTTCAGACCTCTCCTTCCAGAGCCCGCTGCAGCACTCTGACTTCAAGGTGCCTTCACGTGAGCTTTCCACATCCCTCACCAGAAAAAGAGGGACAGTGTTTGTCACCCCTCCCTTCACCCTAGAACCAAGACCCATCAACATGGTGTGTGACAAGTGTGGGTCATAATCCCAGCCCAAAGGAAAGCCTCCAAAAGTCATTCCTGAGAGCTTACCCCAGCGCTCCCCTCTCTACTAACAAATTTGCGGACTTTATACCTCCCCTCCCCTGCCAGGACTAGAGGAACTGTGTAGGTGACCCTATTGCCCCTTTACCACAGCCATGTGCATGGCCAGCCAGGGTGGTGTAATGATAGATAATTAGACACAAATTTACTACATTCAGAGAGCAGTGGTATCTGCCTATTACAAGGTCCTGGGTCCTTTACCCACTGCAGATCACAGATTCCAGGAACACAGCCTACCAAGTTGCATGACAAAGAGCAGGCACTGCGGAGACCTCAGAACCAGTGAGCCCTAAACCCACTCGTCCAATTGAATCCCCCTTCCCTGGGGGATAGTGTGACAAAGCCCCCATATATGACACCTTAAAAGCCCATAAAAAAAACACAAAATTTAAAAACATGGTCACTCTGAGTCTGGGTTGGCTGCCTTAACTTGAGTGACTAAAGACTAGGTTCATTAGCAACTATTTAACATAACAAAGCACAGAAAAAACACCAGGCTTTTAAAGAGCAGCCTCAGCTAAAAACAAGTTTTACTAGGTTGTGCTAGTCAGAGAGTCCTAGGGGCATAGAGACTTTTCAAAGATCTCATAATAGCAAGTCAGTGAAACCAGCCTTCCACATAAGACACTGGCACACTGAGTAGGACATTACTGTACTCTGCCTGATAAGCTATTTAGGTAGGTAACAGGTAACCCCACCCCACCCTTGGCTATCTCACCATCTGAAAAGAGCAAACCCTTGGTCTGTATTCACCAGAGATACATTCTCTTAAGATAATTAACTCAAATCAAAAGGACAGAGCTCTCATAGTCATACCAGATGCAGAGTATCCCCTAGCCTGAATCTTCCTCCCACTCTGACACCCTACAAGATCACAAGGTAGTAAGAAAACATACCACCAAACACTGTTCTTACATAATAGACAGGGTTAAAAAGGGACTCTGGTAGATTCAGTATACCCCTCTCTTACCCCAAACAAGGTAACCTCTGAAAACCTGTTCCCTCACTTCAGCAACACACAACATCCTTTAACTTACCTAGTAAGATCATATCTTCCATAATTCTCTTCTCCATCTCATTAAAAATTACTGTACTTAATGGGAAGGCATCCTATGGTTAAATACCATTACCTGAAACCGATGCTAGTGCACCTAAACTCTAATTACCCTTCTAACTCAGCTAATACACCCTTCTCCTCTAGGTACAATAAGTTGATCCTATTTGATCCTACCCTAACCTAAAGAGACAGCCCCTCCTCCCCACACATCCCAAATCAGCTCACCTAAGATGGGGCATGCGCAGGATCTAACACCTGCAGCTACTGTAAAAATCTAGAGAAACAAATCCAATTACTGACGATGACCCAAACATGATGAACCACAGAAGAGGCAGCCCTTGAACTGCCAGTGAATATTGCTTAGTGCCATATATCAAATTAGGGGATCGATCCTGAAAACAAATGTCAAAATTGAGATACTAGAAGCCTCACAGTGAAAAGAAGTCCAGGCATTAAGAAATAACATGCAGAGAGAGGAAAAAAAGGTGAAGAATACTGACAGTAGAATGTCAGAAATGGAGAACCACTACCAGCAATCTCGAAGATAACCATGCAGAATTCAGCAAGAGAAACAAAAGGTACCCAAAGAAAGCCTGAGGAAGGTGTGGGATTCCATGAAGCAAAACAATGTTTGAATCATTGGTGTCCCAGAGCATGAAAAAAGAAATAAGCCTACAGTTAAAACAGTAAGGGAATTCTTGGAATAAAATGTCCACAGTATCACAAAGGGGAAGACAATACCATTCAGGAAGCAGAGAGAACACCAATTAGATTAACACACAATAAAACACCACATTAAGACACAGTAGTCAAATTATCCAATTTCAAGGAAAATGAGAGAATAATGAGAGCAGTCAGAGAGACAAAAATAAGTCACATATAAAGGCAAACAGATAAGAATAAGCTCAGACCTTTCTGCAGGGACTATGTAGAAATGAAGCAATTTAGGCAACGTATTTTTAAAGTTGAAAGACTGCAACTGCAACCCAAGGATCCTTTTTTCCAGAAAAGTTATCCATCAAATTTGAAGGAGAAATTAAAGTTTTCTCTGGTAAGGGAATATTGAGAGAATACATCAAACCAAAACCTGCATTACAAAAACGACTTTCTAGGTGTTTATGGCAGAAAACCAATAACTACAGCACACAATTATGGGACCACCACAGGGTTTAACACCACCTAGAAACCAACACACTGAAAACAGTACCCAAAACAGTACAGATCCAACAGAGATGCGAAGAAAATTTAACTGAACACACAGACACAACAACCTATAAAGGAGAAGAAAGGAAAATAAAAAAAATACAAATAGTATGAAATGACAGCAACTAATCTATATTTAGATTTTGAACACATATATTAAAAGACAAAGTGTAGCAGATTGGATTAGATAACAAAATCTATCAATTTGCTGCCTTCAAGAGACACATCTCAAACTCACGACAAAAATAGACTGAGAGTGAAAGGATCGTGAAAAAGTTACCAAACAAATGAAACCCCCCTATAAGGCAGGGGTGGCAATACTCATCTCTGACAAAATAGACCTCCAAGTATGTGACATATCGAGAGATAAGAATGGACATTACCTATTGCTCAAGGGATCAGAAGACCAAGAACTCATAAGCATCATAATCATATAAGCCCCTAACAAAAGACCCTTGATATTCATCAACCAAATCCTCTTTCCAAGAAGATGGAAAGAGACATCACTGAATCAACAATTGTAGTACGTGATTTCAATATACCACTCTCAAAAAGAGAGAGCAACAGTTAAGAAATTCAAGAAAGAAACTGAAGACTTGAACTGCACAACCAAACAATTTGACTTATTAGACATTTTCAGAGCTTTCCAACCCAAAGCAAAATAATACACATTGTTCTCCAGTGCACAAAGCTCATTCTAAAAATTAGACAACATGTTGGGGCACAAGACAAATTCAAACAAACAGAGGTCACTGAGATCACCTTCTCTGACCACAGCACCATAAAGTTGGAAATTTACAATAGAAAGAACAAAAAGAAAACAAACACAATACCTGAAGAATTAATAACACCCTTCTCCCAAACCAATGTGAATTAGCCCAAATTAGAGAGGAAATTCTGAAGTTCCTAGAAACCAATGAGAACAATATTACAACATACCCAAATCTATGGGTCACCACAGGGTTTAACACCACCTAGAAACCAACACACTGAAAACAGTACCCAAAACAGTACAGATCCAACAGAGATGCGAAGACAAATTTATCCGGGGTCACTTTATTATAATAAATGCTCATGAGAAAAAAGAGGGGAGAAGGAGGGACAGCACCATAACCCCTCCAGCAGCTGGAACATAGTGAACAGCCTAATTCGTCTCACAACAACAACAACAAAAAAATCATAAAGATGAGAGTGGAGATAAATGCCCTGAAAAGCAGGACAATGGACAGGATCAATAGAGCACAAAGTTGGTTCTTTGAAAGGATCAACAAAACCAACAAATCACTAGCAAACTTAACAAAGGAAAAGAAGAACCAGGCTTCAATATCTATATTTGGGGATGAAACAGGGGAAGCCCAACAATCCCCAATGAAATGAAAAGATTAATTACACAGTACTGCAAAAATTGTATCAAAAATTCCAATAATTTGGTGGGCATGGACAGATAGCTGGAAGTTCTCTCTGTCCCCAAATTAATACAGGTTGACATGAAGAACTTGAATAGACCCACAGAAAGATAAAAATAGACAATGTCATCAAGAAACCCCCAACTACAACAAGCCCCAGTCCAGACGGCTATGCAAGAGAATTCTACCAAACATTCAGAGAAGAGCCAGATCCTACCAATCCTACATAGAAACAATCCCTTCAGAACATAGAAAGTTATGGTGAACTCCTAAACTCATTCTACGAAGCCAGCATAACCCTGATACTCAATCTGGGAAAGACCCCACTGAGATAGAGAGCTACTCATGAACATACGGTAGATGCAAAAATACTCAACAAAGTCTTGGCCAAGAGAATCCCAAAACATATCCAAATAATAATATATTGTGATCAAGTGGGATTCAGTTCACCAATCGAAAAACAATAATTGTAATGCACCACATCAACAAGGAAAGGGACAAAAACCGTATGATTGTATCAACTGACACAGAAAAGGCATTTGAGAACATCCAACACCCATTCCTAATAATTTCTCTCAAGAAGATATGCCTAGAAGGGAAATTCCTCAGCACAATAAAATCCATATGCAAAAAACCAACAGCTAATACTGTATTACATTCAATTAAGAAAAGCAAACATTTCCACCAAAGAAGGGAACCAGATAAGGATAGCCTTTATCTGTACTTCTATTCAACATTATCATGGAAGTCCTGAGACAACAGCAAGATATCAAGGGTAGACAATTGGGTAAAGATAATCTGATTTTATATATTGAGAATCCTAAGGGGTCCACAATATGATTGTTGAAAACAATAGAAGAGTACAGTAGCATAGCAGGATACAAGCAGACATCAATTGCATTCCTATATACCAGTGATGGGAACACAGAAAAAGATATCAAGGAATCTGTATCATTCACAAAAGTCACACAAAGCTAATGCATGTAGGCATAATCCTAACAACAACAAAGACTTGTGCAAATAAAACTACAGACCCTTACTACAAGAGACCAAAAGTAATCTACATAAATGGAAGAACATTTTGTGTTCGTGGATTGGAAGACTCAATATAGTGCAGATATCAATACTACCTAAGGTAATCTACATATTCAATATAATCATGATCCAAATTCTAGTATCATTCTTCAAAGACATGGAAAATCTGATTACCAACTTTATATGGAAAGGGAAGAAACCCAGGATAGGCAAAGAACTCCTCAAGAAGAAAAATAAAGTAGGAGGCATTGCACTTCCTGACCTCAAAACCTATTATATAGCCACAGTTGTCAAAACAGCCTGGTACTGGTATAACGATAGATTATTGAACCAATGAACAGGACAGAAAACCCAGAAATAAAAACATCTGCATACTGACATTTGATTTTTGACAAAAGCCAAATATATATATAAATAAAATGGGAAGCAATAAATGGTGTTGGGAAATTGAAATATCCACATACAGAAAGATGAAACAAAACCCTAATCTCATTCCATGCACAAAAATAAACTCAAGGCTGATTAAACACCTAGAGGTAAAGCCCAAGGCTATCAGGATCATCAATGAGAAAATAGCGACAAAACTAGGAAATGTATTGCAGGGAATCCCTGGGCTAGCTGAATTAACAAAGGACACACAATCCATGGAAGATAAAATAGATAAATGGGACCTTTTAAAAATAAAGTACTTGTGTATATCGAAAGACTTCATTAAAAGAATAAAAAGAGAGCCCACAAACGGGGAAAAATATTTAATAATGACGTATCAGACAAGGAAATAATTACGAAGATCTATAGAATTTTGCAAATTTACAACCAGAAAAATATACTAGCCTTCTGAGAAGGTAGGCAAAAGATCTGAACAAATGATTCACACTGGACACTAGAATGGCTAATAAACAAATGAGAAAATGCCCCCAATCACTAGCCATCTGAGAAATGCAAATCAATAAAACGACGACGTGATCCCACCTAAAGCCTATTACTGTAATCCCATTTAAAATAACTGAGAACCACATGGGTTGTAAAGGGTGTGTTGGGATAGGAACTTTTATCCACTGATGGTGGATTTGGAATTACATGCAGGCACACAGAAGGCGATATGGTGACACCTAAAAGAGTTGGAAATTGAACTACCTTGTCACCAGCAATACCATTACTGGGCATATACTCCAAAGAAATAATTAACAGATCATGAACATGTCAGGGGGAGGTAGATGCTAGCAGGCATCCTCCCTGAGATCTGTTGCCAGATTGCAGTGGGCCTGCTCCCTGCTGCTGGGGACAATGGACAGGCTCCTGTAGGCAGAGTTTACACCCTACTGATAATGGTTCCTATGGAGACCCAGAGAACAGGTCAAAGTTAAGCTGCCATCCTAAATCTAGGATCCGCCCATCTTGTCACATGTATAACCCCAATCCCTCCTCTTCCTATTGCGTGTATGTCCCTACACCACTCCCTCTCACTGCTGTATAACTTATAGTGCAACCCCTTCCTATGACGTATGACTTTACCTGTAATTAGTGGGCTTGCATGCCCCCAAAAGGTATACAGGCCTGGGTTAGCAATAGAGATCTCTCTTCCTGGGCACTCACTGGGCGCTCCCCTCTCTACCCCCTCTCCTCTCCCATTGTCCTCTCTCTCTCTCTTGTTCCCTTTCCAGTACTCCTTCCCTTCGCCCTCTCTCCACATGGACCACCAAGCTGGGCTGAGGTGAGCAATGCTACTATGTAATGTGTCTGACTACATTATTGCAATATCTCTCATGCTCTCGATGACTTTAATATATATATTATATATTATTATATAATTTAGATTTATATAATATAGATTATATATATATCTCAACCGTACAATTGTGCATTACTGAACCTATGGGTAGTAGTAGTGGGGGGGGGCTGGGCCCCCCACCATGCCCCCACAAACTTAATACTATAAGAACAGGCCTTTGTTTTCCCATGTTCATCACAGCACAGTTCACAATAGGAAGACACTTGAACCAACTTAATCTCCATCAATAGAAGACTCAGTTTAAAAACTCTGTGCACATAATCCAATGGAATACTATGCATCCCTAGCAGTGATGAAACCACGAAACTCCTCAACACATGGAGGGACCTGGAAGACATTATGCTGAGTGAAGTTCGTCAATCATGAAAGGACAAGTACTGTATGAGACCACTGCAGTAGGAACAAGTAGTATGACAGGCATAAGCTTGAGATTGTAGGGCATCCAGTCTTCTGTCTGGGAACAGCCTGGTAAAGAGCCAGACCAGTGCCAATGAACATATCATCCGCTTCAGGTAAGTATAGTGTAGGTCAATGGTCAGAGGGCACCTCATGACATCTGAGATAACATGATTGGGTCAGAGGTGTCCGGATGATCTCTGTTTAATGGTTGCCTATATGGAACAGGGGTGAAGTCCCCCATACAGGTGGGCAGCCCTGTCAGAGGGTAGAGGCTTACTGATAGGAGGGGCAGCACAAGAGAGAGGAAAAGGAATGGTCAAATTAGGGCCATCATAGGTGTATGTCTCTTGAGGGAAGGACAGGGAAGACCGACTGCCAGATGTAGAGAGGAGAATCTGAGGATGCCCTTGGCATCACTAGGTAGGGAGGGTCTTTAGTGGCATGCAGCAGGAGGGTAAAATTGACCTAAGGTGTCTGAAGGTATCCTGGGAACTTAGGCATAACACTGGGATACTAAATTCTGGATCTTCGGAGTGCAGCTCACTCTTCAGAGGGTGCAACAGTGAGACCCCAACTGGGAATTCCACTGCGTGAATTGCAATCTACCTCAGACACACTTGTAACCTGTGGACTTAAACTGGTAAAATACTCAGTGTCTGAGGTTGAAGACTACTATACCAAGAGAAATCTTCTTATTGGCTGGACAACAAACAAGGTCTTGGTTCATCAATGCCCTGTGCACTGTATCAAGATACTTATTGTCCCTGCAATCCTATGACAGTCATTCTGCCATTTTCTGCTAATGCTCATTAATTTTAAGGTGTATTTCAGAGATGCATCACCACTGGGGATCAACCTCTTGTAGCTGTGTTATTTGTTGCCTTATTGTTTGGCAAATGAATCCCAGGGATGCTGAGCCTACAGGGAAAGAAACTATAACAGGGGATTGGGGAAGGGGAAAGTAGAGGCGTGGCTGAGATAAAAGGGTGAAGATGTCTGGGGTGGCTAGGTAAAGATGACTGGTTTCTACAGAATGTGTCATCCTATCAACTTGATGGTGACACTTTGGACATATTTTGGATATTTTATCTGGAGAAACTAGTCATTGGAGAATATGTTTGATAATGTGAAATGGCAACAAAAATGAGAAAGGCTGTGTTAGTCCAGGTAGACTAGAGAAACAAATTCATAAACATGCATATGTGTATAAGGAAGAACTTTATATGCAATTGAACACTGAGAAAACATCCCAGCCCAGTCCAGATTAAGTCCATAAGTCCGATCTTAGCCTATATGTCTGATACCAATCTATAAAATCCTCTTCAGACTCATGAAACACATGCAGTGATGCCATTGCAGGAAGATCACAGGCCAGTGGATGGAAAGTCTTGTGGATCCAGTGGTGGTAGAGGCATCTCAGTGCTGTCAGAGGTCTCTGTGTTAGTCCTCCAGCTCCAGGGCTCTAGCATAGCTCCATGTGTCTGCTCAATAGGAATATCTTGCAGAGAGTGAGCCTGTGTCCTGCCTCCAGTGAGTTATTTATCTCCTTAGCACCTCCAAATGAGGTCATTAAGCTGCAACTTGATTGACAGGCTGACCTCCACCCCTTCACTCTTAAGTCTCAAATTGACAGCAGGTTATATAACTACCACAAAGGCCCTTGCCAAGATGGATTGACACAGTGGCTGCAACAATTAAGAATAATTATGACACTGGGCTGAACCGGGCAGTGTTTCATTCTGTTATACATAGGGTTTGTATGAGTCAGAACAGACTTGATGGCACCTGACAACCACTTGATTGTTGAAGTTCTCCTTCGCAGAGGCAATCCTTTGGTAAGCATTCACACGAGACACATATGTCTTCACTCTTTTGGCCCATTCTGAGATGTATATCCAATTACCTTTTCCCTATAGCACCTCATTGACAATTTTTCAATCCTTGTCCTTCCTAGTTCCTGATTAGTCAGTCAAACCACTGGCTGCCAATGAATCGGTACCAACTTAAGTACCAAAATCAAAGCCAAACTTACTGCTTTGTAGTCAATTTTAACTCATGGTGACCCTATAAGATGGGGTAGACCCTATAAAAAACTCTGAGTTTCCAAACTGTAAATCTTTATGGGGGTAGATAGGCTCACCTTTCACCTGCAGATTGAATGAAAATTTCAAACTGCTGACCTTGAAGATTGCAGTCCAATAGGTAACTACTATGCATTTGGCTAATTCTCCTATCAAGACAAATTAACAACCAGGTGCACTGCTACAATTCTGCCCATAGGGAAAATTTACCTTCACCATTATCCTTTCTGCACTTCATACTGGAGGCTGTAGTTGATTTTTATCAGCAACTACTTTAAGTCCTCTACACTTTCAGCAAGCGAGATAAGCAAGATTGTGTCAGATGCATATCAAGTCTTCTTCCAAACTTGATGCCACACTCTTCTTAATTTATTTCAGGTTCTTGGATTATTTACTACTCATAAAATTTGAATAGATATTGTGAAGGAAACAAACTTGAGGCATACCTGTCCTTGTTTTTAGTGCACATATTATTCCCTCTTTCTACTCAATGACTTCCTCTTAATCCTTATACAGATTCTCCACAATGAAATGTTCTGGAATTTCCATTCTTTCCAATGTTATCCAGAGTCTGTTAGGGTCCACACTAGTGAACACCTTTACACAGTGAAAGAAAAAAAAAGCAACATCTTACTTGTATTCTCTGTTTTGAGCTAAGATCCATCTGACTTCAGCACTGATATCCCATGTCCTATTCTCAATCCAGCTTGAATATCTTGCATGGCCCTGCTAATGTGCTTCTACAATTATTACTGAATTATC
Source organism: Echinops telfairi (assembly GCF_000313985.2). Classification (NCBI taxonomy): domain Eukaryota; kingdom Metazoa; phylum Chordata; class Mammalia; order Afrosoricida; family Tenrecidae; genus Echinops; species Echinops telfairi. The sequence goes on along the minus strand of NW_022111301.1, from coordinate 8,574,903 downwards.
TTCATCAAAATTTAACTTGAATGTTATATTATGATATTGTTATATTATTTTTGCACTCTGTTAAGTCACCTGTCTTTTTAATCGGTACAAATATGAATGCCTTGCAGGAGGTTGACTAGGTAGCCTAGGTAGTGTAATTCCAAATTTCTTGACAGAGATGAGTGTGTGCTTCCAATGCTTGATTAGCTTGTTGTACTATTTCAATTGGTAATCCATCAATTTCAAGAGCCTGTGACTTCAGTGCAGCTTTTTTTCCCCTTTTAGTATCCTTGGTTATTGATTATATGCTACATTTTGAAATGATTGGATGACAGCCAGGTTTTTTGGTACAGTGATTCAGTGTATCCAATCCATCTTATTTTTCTGTTCCTTGAACCATTCAATATTTTTCCCATTGAATCCTTCAATATTTCAACATGAGAGCTGAATTCCTTCTTTCTGATTTGCTAACTAGGTCTTTGCACATTTCAATATAATACATTACATTGTCTTCTTGAATTAACTCTTAAAATTTCTTGTTCATCTTTTTCATTTTATTTCATCTGTTACCTTTATTTACTCTACATGCAAGAACATGTTTCAGAGTCTGTTCAACATCCACTTTGATATTTTCTTTCTTGTCATGTTAAGAACACAAATACACATCCACTAGCTTAGCATTTGTCTTTGTATCATGCAAACGGCCTGTGCTCAGTGAAAGAGCTAAAGGATGGTGGTTTGAAGTCATTGAGCAGTGTAGCAAAAAAATGTGAGATATATTGTTAGTTAATGATAACAGCCAGGAAGGTCCCATTGAAGCAGTTATACTCTGTAACATATGAGGATATTATTATTTCAAATTGACTAAGAGAAATGAGGTTTAACTGAATATTTAGTGGCTAGACTAGCCAGCAAGTCATATAATCTTTACATTTGATGCCTAATCTTATTATTCTGTATCTAATTTCATAATCAGTATTACATGAACATGGTAAATAAATATAAAATTCTAAAATTAGACATTTTCTGGTCATACCAGTGAACATAACAACCAAGTGAAGATGTCAAAAACAAGAAAATTCTTAAGTAGAACTTAGAAATGTGTGATAAAATAGAGTACCATTTCACCTTCTGACAGTGTAATTTGTATGTCATCATGCCTGATTACCCTCAAAGATATCTCTTGTGAAGACAAAATAAAAATGTCTAAGAATCTTCAGGCAACATGAAATAAAATCTTAACATTACCAATCTCAATTAAATTCTGATAAATATTTTAAAATAAGAAATATAATTTGGGAAAAATTGGTCTGATTATTTAAGAAAATTCAAAAGTCCATGAAAAACTGGAATTGAAAGATAATTGAATATTCTATAACTTTGGAATCCCATTGAATTTTACAATAAATTATTTTTCATATATATTTATATATAAATTGAAGTCAGTCCTGCCATGTAATGCTTTTAAACTTTTAGGAGGCACATGCTGAAATGATAAGTGTTGATGTCACCAAATCTCTCCAATTTCTACTGATTCAACTCAATTACTATTTTCCCTTGTTCTTTGTCAGCAATACTGCTTTTCCTTCTTTTTAATAGCCATATCAACGTTCATCTAAATGATTGAGAAATGTACCTTTATCCTTCAAAAGTAAATAGTTCTCCCAGAGGCTAAATAAATAAACACGTAAATAGGTAAAACTGAAATGGACTTGAAGTCTTCAGGGACAAACAAGTTCATTTCAAATAACAGCACAAGAAATGTATTCCAACTGTGCCTTTCTTCTTTTAGACACATCTCCAAATTCATGAGAATAAATGAGTTTTGTTGAGCCCCAATACTGTAGTGGTTACAATCTGCTGTGATCCGCAAAGTGGCAATTCAAAACCACTGGCTCATTCCACAGGGGAAAGATGGGACTTTCTACTCCAGTAAGAGTTACCATTTTGGAACTTCACAGGGGCAGTTCTACCTTGTTTTATAGGGTTGTTTTGAGTCATCATCGACTCAATGGCAGTTTATTTAGTTAATTTAGTTTTGTGAGTTTTTTCTCTCAATATTTCTACTTAGAGCATACAATATACACCTATGTACATTTTTATTCTCAATTTTAAATATATCTGCTCTAAAAAGTTATGGTCTGACTACATGAAGTTAATGGTTTTTGTTTTTTCCCCCCCTTCAATTATCCTTACTGTCAATGAGCAAGGTTGTCATTTACATATCAAAAGTTGTAATAAGCTTTCCTCCAATCCAGATACTGCATTTATAAATATATAGTCCAGCTTCTCGGGTTATTTGGTCACCATACAATTGGAATAAACATGATGTAAGTATTTAAATTGGCCTCTTGATCTATGTAAAGATTCCATAGCAGTTCGATGACATTTTCTGGAAATATCATTCTTCTCAATATTGTATATAGTTTGTTATGATCTAACAGTTCAATTTATTTTTCATAGTAAAGTAAACACGAATGAACCTTTCTTGTATTCTCTGCTTTCATCCAAGATCCATCTGACTTCAATGATATCTTTACTTTGATATCTTCTTTATTAATCAGTCTTGAACTTCTAGCACTTCCCTCTCAATGCACTACTGCACCCATTTTTGAATTATCATTACCAAACTCTACTAGCATGTGATATTTAAGATATTATTTAATAATGTGTGCATTTTGTTGGGCCACCTTGCTTTGGAATGGGTATAAATTTAGATCTCTTCCAGTTGGTTGGCCATGTAGCTATCTTCAAAATTTCATGGCATAGACTAATGCATGCTTCTAGTGCTCCATCAGCTTGCTGAAAATGTTCATCTGCTTGTTGAAACATTTTAATTGTTACTCCATGAATGCCTGAAACCGTGTTTTGGTCTAATTCTCTCAGTACAGCTTGGATTTCTTCTTTCAATATAATTGGTTCTTGATAATATGATATTTCTCAAAATGGCAGAATTGTATCCAATTATTCTTTCACACATTGAATTTATGTATATGCTTTTCTTTGACGCTTCCAGAATCAATAATATTTTGCCCTTAGAAGATTTCAATATGAAAATTCCAGGCTTGGCATTTTCCTTTAGCTTGAGATTTACTAAGTATACCTTTGTTGGCTTTCTTTCTCTCCAAATGTTTACATATTTCTTTATGATGTTTTACTTTGTTGTCTTGATCTAACCATTAAAGTGTTCTGTTTAGCTCTTTTGTATAACCATCTCTTCTTTTAGCTTTGGCTACTCTATGTCCCAGGGCAATTTTCAGAGTCTCTTAAGACATACACTTTAGTCTTTTATTTATTTTCCGTTTTTTTAATGCCCCTTTGCTTTATTTGTTTTTTATATCCTCCATGTCATACCACATCTTGTGAAGTCTTCTGTAGTTAGCATTCACTGAACCAAACATATACTTCAGATGTTCTCTAAATTTAAGTGGGGCATACACAATCAGGGGATACTTTAGTTCTTGTGACCTTGTGACTACAGCATCCACATAGGAGGAAGACTTATTAACAGTCTTTGAAATGCAGGTGACACAGCCCTCAATGCTCAAATTGAGGAAGATTTAAAGGAATTGATGATGAAAATCAAAGACTCCCATCTTCAGTATTGATTACAATTCAAGATAAAAAAGCCAAATTTTCACTATGGACCAATACACAAGAAAATGATCAATAGAGAAAAGATGGAAATTGTCAGGTATTTAATTTTTTTGATCCATAATCAACATTCATGCAGGCTCAAAAATTCAAACTCACGGTCATCAAGTTGGATCCAACTCATAGTGACTCTATAGCACAGGCTAGAATTTCCCCAAAGGTTTTTCAAGACTCAATTTCCTGGAAGTAGAAATCCCTGTTATCCTGTGGGTCACTTTCTTCCCAAGTGCTGCCCTTGTAATTAGCAGCTCAACATGGAGCCAATAAGCCTCCATAACCCCTTCATAGAAGTAGTTGTCAATATCAAATGGTGCATTGAATTGGGGGAAAGTGCTTCACAATGTCAGTTTGAAGTTAAAGATGTGCCTGACACAAGCCATGGCATTTTCACTTGCATGATGTATGTGTGAAAGCTGTGACACAAATAAGAAACACTACCTCAGAATCGATGTACTTGAATCATGATGCTGCTGAGGAATATTGCACATATTATGGTCTGCCAGAATAAAGAAATCTGTATCGGTAGAAGTACAGCAAGAATGCTCCTTAGAAGAAATGATGACAAACGTTTGTCTCCCATACATTGGTATTATTAACAGAATATCCATCCCTGGAATAGTATATGATATATTTTAAAGTAGTAGCAGTGTGAGAGAGAAAGAGAAAGGGAAGATGGCGGAGAGGGAAGGAGAAGGAAAGGGGGAAGAGGAGAAGTAGGAAGAGGAGAGGGTTCTGGAGAAGGAGCAAGGAAAAAAGAAAGAAATTGAAGGAAAAAAGAAAGGGAGGGAGGGAGAGGGGGAGGAATGAGGGAAGGAAGGGGGGGCAGCAGGAGGGAGGAGATAGATTGGCACAGGGGCTGCATCAATGGGTTCAAACAGAGCAATGCTTGTGAGAATTGTGGAAGAGCGGGTAGTACTTTGTTCTTTTGTCCCCGGGACCACTGTGATTCCCAACCAACTCCACAGCACCTAACCACAACCACAATGACAACATGTGCTTGAAGTATTCATTCTTCTTTCTTAATTCATTGAATGTTAGGTTGAAAAACTAAATTTTTGTTACCTCTACCAGAAAAAAATCTCCAGGGCTAAAATATTCCACTTCTTCTTTTTAATTTTTTAAATTTCTTTTTAAATGTGCTGCCATCTGTTTTATAACATATGATTGTAGTCTCAGGTAAGGATTAGACAGCTAGGTTCAAGGTTGGCAGTACGAACTCACCAGCCTTTCTGTGGAAGTAATGTGAGGTTATCTGCTTATGTAAAGATGGACAGCTATATGGGTAGCTATGAGATAGATTCAACTGGATGGTAGTGGCTTTTTTTTTTTGGGGGGGGGCAATATTTTGCAGTAAATGTTGAATTGATGTAGAAATGTTTCTTACTCTTAAAAGATATTTGTTTGAAGATCTTCAACTGGATAAACCAATCTCTCTGCATTAAGGGTAGTGCTGAGCAGCATTTCACTGAGTCTCGTAAACAGGCATTGATTGTACTGGTAAAACTTGACTTATTTAGTGGCACAGAGAAATTTTGAAATTCCTTTCCAGTAGTATGAAACTTTCTAGGTACACAGATAAATATACTATTCACCACATTGCGTTTTTGTGTTTTTGAGTTGTAAGAAACTGAATCAAAATGCCACTAAGGCTACTTTTCTATGTTGAAAAAGATCTAATTTTTGATAGAAATCTTTTATTTCTATACCAGATTGTTTATTATTCACAACTTGAATGTAACATAAAAGCATCCGTTGTGTGTGCGTACCTTTCACAGGCATAAAATCACATATTTTAAAACAGAAACATAAACTTACAAACAATTTTTGGGGGGCGGGGTTTGTTTCCAATAATGGTTTAAAACTTATACCTCAGGATGCTAAGAGATAGTCTGACAGTGTTCTACAATGCTTCTTTTGCACATGCTTCTGTTCTTTAATTCAACTAAAATTAAGGACATTTTATTAGATTAACTTAAAAACAATCTTTCAGGCCCTCGTCTGGAGGTACCCTGCTTTCCTGAAAATAAATCAGTGTCTTATATTAATTTTTGCTCCCAAAGATGAGCTAGGTCTTATTTTCAAGGGATGCCTTATCTTCCCATGATGAAGAATACGGTACATGAATGAAAAAAAAGGAAATTTATTACCTGTATACAGTACGGTAGTAGTTGTCATCACAAACCAGCATAACCAGACAAACTGTGAATCCTACAGTATCAAGAATTTCTTGTTACTACCATTACTTCCATGCACAACAATCTATGGTACATTTGCTCATGTATTCAATGACAGTCATGTCATCATCTTCTGGAACATCATCATAACAATCCAAACCCTTATTTTGGGGGGGATGCCTTATGTTTCAGCAAGAGGCAAAACTGTAAGTAGGTCTTATTTTCGGGGGATGTCTTACTTTCGGGGAAACAGGGTATAAACATTTAAGATAGTTACAAAAATGGGATAGCAGTGCTTACTGCTGGGCCAAGAGCATGAATGACCTTTAGACAAGCAGCACAGGACATTTAAACTGGTTGACCACAAAGCCTGGGGAGAGAGTCCAAATGGACGTGGGCAGGAATATTTCTTCCACCATTCACTTTGCATGGTCTTCTCCTCTGAGTTACTTATGAGTAGACAGCCTATGTGTTAGTTGGATAGACTACAGAAACAAATTCATAGACACTTATATGTGCATAAGAAAAAGCTTTGTATCAAAGAGCAATTGTATATTAAGAAAATATCCCAGCCTAGTCCAGATCAAGTGCATGCATTCCTTACGTCTGATATTAGCCCATGAATTCCTCTTGAGACTCACACAGCACATGCAATGATATTGAATGCAGGAAGATCACCAGTGAGTGGGTGGAAAGTCTTGTGGACCCAGTGGCTGCAGAAGCATCTCAGGCCTGGTGTGGGTCTCCACATGGCCCCTCTAGCTCCAGGGCTCTGGTTGTCACCTGAGTGACTCCATGTGGGTTGTCAACAAGAATGTCAAGCAGAGAGTGCCTGTATCTGACCCCTTCCTCCCTGGTGACTCCAAACAAGGTCATTAAGCTGTGACCTGATTGACAGGCTAGGCTCCACCCTTTTGCAAGTTGACCCCAGATTATGTAACTGCCAGAGCCTGTGTAGTGGGCAGTATGGTATGGTGTGTGTTCCTCCTTGTAAGCCACTGGCTTGTTCCTCTTTGCTTAGAGAACCTGGTTCTTGTATTATTTTAGTCTTAATAGAAAATTTAATTATCTGTAATTTTAACATATTATGTATATTTAATGCATATCTGTTCAGCTATATATCCATGCATGCAAACTAATAAAATGCAGTATAATCTGAAGGTGTACACTAGCATATATGATTTACTTTGAGGTCCTTCCATGCTGAATATTACATAAAATATAGACTATATTTCTAGATCCGTCTTCTTGTATTCTTATTTTCTAATATATTATTCCATTAAATTTCCATTAAAAAGAATATCACTAAATAATTTACCCACTATGTAAAAATTTAACTTCATAGGCCCTATGGATTAAATTCAGTACCATAAGATTAATTAAAAATTGGTAATACTGCTAAGTAATCTAAATATAAAGTAAATATAATTATTAATTAAAATTGAGGCTGTATCATGGGTTATATTTATATATGTGTATATATTTATATATTTAGATTCTTCCCAACTTGCCTTACACTATCCAGATACAAGGTTTTTCTGAAACAAAGAGTGTACTATTTTTATTATGTTGAACCATTACTAATTATGATAAGGACTTCAATAGATTATTTGATTTACAGTTATCCTTTGTATCTCTCCTAAAGTGTATTACCTCTATTCACTTTTCAAGATTAACTTGGTTATTACATGGACTTTTGTTGTTTAAATGTAAATCATTAAAGTCATTAAAAACAAAAATTAATGGTAAAAGTTATTAAACTTCAAGAAGTCATATTGGATAATGTACAAAATATGTATTGCCCTATGTTTAAGAGTTAAGATTTCTTGGCAAATATGTTATGCAATAAAGTAATGCAATTACAAAGTTATTTAAGAGGTCCAAATATCTACAATTATCTGTATATTATTCAACAAACTCAATTTTGTGAAACAAAAATTCTCAATAGCTACATCCAATTTTTGAATAACAATTTAATTTGAAAAACTCATGCAGAAAACAGTTGATCTGTGTCTGAAAATGTAAACATATAACTGCCATCTGACACTGAAGCTGTATTATTGAACGTTTATCCTGAGAAATAAAAACTTACCAAAAACCTCTAGATGGATGTTGACAGCAGGTTTATTCACCAAAACCAATATTTAGATTCATCCCAGATATTTTTCAATTGATTAATGGTAAATAACCTCCATTAAATTCATACTCAAGAAGACCTCAAGGTGCAGTGGATTGTGTTGGTCGGCTAGCTGAAAGGTCAGAAGTTTGAGCCCATCAACCACCCAATGAGGGAAAGTTTCCACCTGTGAAAATTTACAGCCTTAGGATGCCTAAAGAGCATTTTTACTCTGTTCTATAGGGTCATTATTGATCAGAATTAGATTGAGTGTTTCCTTAAGATAGAACACTACCTACAATTTAAAAATAAAGGAATAAACTATTGATAAATGCAGCAACGTGAAAACCCAAAATTAGCAGTGTGAATCCTCACCTGCTCTCAGAAGAAAACATGAGGATTTCAAAGTTGTCTGGCATCTGACACAGAGGACAGCTCTATTCTTGCCCAGAGGCTGCTGTGCCACAGCATTGACTCCACGGCAGTCAGCTTTTGCTTGGAGACCAAGTGATTCAAAGTCTATCCAAACAATTAAATGTTGTAGGTTCCATTTACATAACAGTTTGGAAATGACAAGACTGCTCTTGTTAGTTCAGATTTGTAATTTCAGATTGTTTTTGTTATTAGCAGATCAAGTTGACAGTTTTAGAAAATCAAACATATTTTAAATTACTTTCCATTCCTGTTAACATTCAGGCAAATTAATTTAACATAGTATCACAGTGATAGGGTGAGTTGTTCTCAGAGCAGCTGCAGCAGAGTAAGTTCACCTATATTAAAGAGATTCTTGTCTTATTTTTATGTTAATTATTAATCATAATGCGTATACAACTTCCCTGAATATCTCCAAAGTACAGGTGAGAAATATGTTGGCTTATTTTGCTTACACATTTTCCAATTGAGTGTGCAATTAGGAGTTCAATCCCACATTATTATGTCTGATTGTCAATAGAACTTCAGTACAATCAGTCTTCTGTGAAAACAAAAATTTTCCCATTTTAGGGAGTCCCAGATTTACTATAATTTTTATAATTTAATGTAGATATTGCTACCTCCTTGGTCTCAGAAAATATCTTTGATTTTAATTTTTTTCTGACTAGAATAATAAAGGTAAAGATTAAACTGATATTTTATTATCATTAAATCTTGATAAAAATGTGATGAATAAAGATTAGGACTTCTTAACAAGAGATTAGAACAACTAAACTATTGCAAAATATTGACTAAAATATTGATTTGGGATTTTTCCATATTGAGTAATCTTTGTGGTCTGTCAGTTAAAGATATCCTTCATGATGTACCTTCTGCCATTGAGATGTGAGACAAATTTTCCCTTTGGTCCTGGGTTGATTGTATGACACACTTTAACCAATAGTATATTTAAAAATATATGTCTTGCTTAACTTCAGAGTCTGGAACTCTATAGATGTTCATCTTCCAGTTTTGTATACCTGGAGTCCATCTTCCCATTGAAATGCAGCTTGAACCACAGCCAGATACCTGGGGGAGGAAGATGGGGAGCTTGGTTAAATACCTTTGTCCAAACCCGTGGCTGCAGCATAGTCTGGGCAGGTGAGGCAGTCATAGTGGACATTCAGCGCAGTTGAACCTCCAGATGACTGCAATTCCTTAGACATCATATGGAGCAGAGTAACTACCTGAGCAGGCCCAATTAACTTACAGAATCATTGATAAGTAATAAATAGTGCTTATTTTGACCTATGCAATTTGAGGGTAGTCATTATGCAGCAATAAATGAATGAAACAAAGAAAATTTTTTCTAAATTTCAAGTGTCTTTTACATAATGAGAGACACCCTTGATATGTTTGGTACATAAAGATTTACAGTAAGAAAAAAATGTATAGAAACCCTTAAATATGAAGCAAACCATATCCCCCCTTCAAAAAGAAGACAGCATATTATCATTTGTGGTGGAGAGTAAGCACAAGAAAGACTGTACTTTAGAATCACCAACAGAAACAAGGTCGAGGGCACTTTTGAAAAAGACAGATGTAGCTGGTGAGGCTCCTTGTCTCCTGATATCCTGTAGAATGCAATAGAACAGGAGTAATGGAGAGCCATGGACCCACAAAGGGAAACTGATCTTGGTGCACAAGACCCCAACCTTTGTCTGCTTGCCTTTATGTGGTGATTAGAGAAGTGGAAGGGAGAAACGAGTCAGATGTCAAAAAATGAAGGTCACAAAAAGTGTGATCTATTGATCAAGGTCTAAAAAAAGAGCAATATCATCAGTCAAACGCAGAACACAGTATTAAGCTTGGAGAAGCAAGAATAACAAGGCATTAGAATTACAGATAAGAACATGGAAAACTGAATGTCAACAGGGTAGAAAGTCTTTCCTAAAATTTATTATCACCAATAATCCTAGACATCTTGTATATATATAGATTACATCAAGGGATTGAGTCTTTATAAAAATCATTTTACTGGGGGCTCATCCAACTCTAATCACAATCCATACATCCATCCATTGTGTCAAGCACATTTGTACATTTGTTGCCATCATCATTCTCAAAACATTTTCTTTCAACTTGAGTGCTTGGTATCAGCTCCTCATTTTCCCCCTCCCTCCCCAGCCCTCCCTACCTCACAAACCCTTGATAATTTATAAATTATTTTTATTTTTTTAAAGATGGTTCATTCAATTTTCGAATTGATTGAAACTATTTAAATAATCATCCACTCCTCTGAAGGTTTAGTGTCTCAGGAACTGTATATCAGGTTGCTATGAATAAGAATCAACTGGATGTCCGTGGGTTTTACCTTATGGATTGGATTGACAGAATGGGGCTATCTTGTGATGAGGCTTGTCTACATCTAGTGCAGATGTGTGACTTCATATGAAATAAACCCTGTGGAGTGGGTGCATTGGAATCAAGAACAAACCTTGGGTGCAGCATTGGGCTCCCCCTCAGGGTGCCTCCAAGGGTGGCCAAGTAGAACTCCTTATGTAAGGCGGCTTTGGAGGCTATTTTTTTTTCATATGTAGATTATTAGACACTTTTTCAAGGTACTTTTGGTTATGTTCAAATGACTGACATCTTAACTAGTACCCCAGTACTTAATACTTTGTAACACATATAGACTCCTATATGTGCTTAATGACATCAAAGTAAAAAACCTCCAGGATTACTGTCATCCCTGGATTGACTCAATTCTCATGAACTGCTTTGATCTTTTTAAAAAGGTGCCCTAAAGCATTGTTCACACAGCTTTTTATATTCTTTTGTCATACACATTTGCATGGTCTGTCGTCTCGTTTATAATAAGTTGGCACACAACAAATTAAGGCAAATCTAGGGGATCTTTTTTTCCTACCTATAAAACCAGAAAAAGCAATTTATACATAGCACACATTGCACTTTTTGTTATTATGTTAAGGTTAAATATCTCTTTGCAACCCAATGAATTAGAAACTGTTAAAGAATTTAAGAATGGAGAGAATGCCACATTATTTTGCACATGTGATTTAAGTCTCTATATGAAACCTTTATAATACTAGTAAAACATTAATCATGATTTTAGAAAATATCCCTTAAGTTTTCCGATTTTTATATTTCCATTAGATACATATAACAATAGGCAGGATTCAAAGAGATGCAACATAAAACCAAAGGTCATAATGATAAAATGAATGAAGGCAGAATTTTATTTCTGTTTTATGTTCTAGAATTACAATTATGAGTTGCTGTTTTTCTCTGTAATCAGTGATGTAAAATACCTACCTTAACTCTCAGTAGATAATATTGAAATGTGAATGAGAAAACCCATGCAAGGATACTTTCAAAAATATAAATTATTTTTGAATAATTATTTTGTTTTTAAGTAAAGAAATAGGTCATTAAAGATTATGTAAATCCTACTCTTTTCAATTTGAAACATAACACATTAGCAAATTTGGTATTGTAAAATTCAAGAAGCATTGCAAATAATCTATTTCAAATCTGCATTTAAACAAAAGCCTAAATATGTAGATTCCAGTTTATAAAGATTGTGAATCAAAAGCTAATGAAATGTAATTCCGCCCAGAGCCCTGGGGATTAATTGGGCTTCTAACCACAGGTTAGCAGTTGGAAACTACCAGCTGCTCATCAGGAGAGAGACAAATATGTCTACTCCTGTAAAGAGTTCGAGGCTTAGAAATATAGAGGGGCGATTCTACCCTGGTCACTGTAAATTGGAATCTACTGGTTGGCAGTGGGTATAGCTCCCCAATCTGTCTTAATTACCAGATCACGTAATCCCTTACAATAATAGATAACTAACCCCACTGAAATCAGTCCCCTGGCAGTGACCCTGCTGGTAACGGACTATAGTGAAATGGCTTCCAGCATCATAGCACTATGAAAACCACCACAGTACAACACATTGTCGGTGTGTTATTCAATTTTTTTAAATATTTGTGTAATCAACTTTATTTCTAATTCAATCATCCTTTGTTGAAATTCAATCCAGGTAAATAGTATAAGAAAAATTCTCCACGACATGCAAGCGACAAGGGAGACAGAAAGTAACTGAAAGGATTTGGGATTCATAAGCTTGAATAAGGACCTATAAGAGAATTTTAGAGATATTCTCTTTTCAACATTCACTTTGCTAATATCTTAAGTGAATAGACCATTTAAAAATCCTGACTTTCAAATGGCATTGCTTAAGTAATATTCAGCTTTTCCTTTCTTACTCATAGAAGACGTGTAATATGTAATAGAAGATATGTACTCTTCATATCTGAGATAACCAGTTTTCCCACAGTGAATAGGTATAACTCTACTCAAATGTAAAGGAACCCATATTTCCATTAACCGGTATAGTCTGATCTTAAATGAAGGTTCAATTTTCATTATGATTTTATAATTTTCCAAAATATCATAGAACCTTGTGCCCAATTATTTTTCACAGGGTAAAACTTGAGTCAGAACCAAATCGATGGCACCTAAAGTCAGGAATAATACTTAAGTGAACTAATTGAACTAGCAAAATAAATATGTGGAAAATGCAAATCAGCAGAAATGACATCAGTCAGCCACAGCAGGTGTGTGAGGAGCAGAGGAGTAAAGCAAAACCATAAATAAACTAAATCCTATGGTGGTCAATTGTTTATGAAGTGTTGTGAAGAGAAATGAACTAATATGCTTTTAATTTCCACGAGAGGAACTTTTTCTCTAACTTCATTATCCCTTGCAGGAGTCTGAAAATCAATCAATCAATAACAAGCACCATTGCAATGAAAAACAAACAGAAAAGTTGAGTGTATCCTTCTTACTTACAACTTGAAAGAATCACATGACAAAAATGTGTATTTTAGTAGCATAGATGTATAAATGTTATATAGTTTGGCAAGCAGCATTGCTTTTCCTTCAAAACCTACTTCGAACTCACTTTAAAAAATTTTAGTTGTATACTTGTGAGTAAACTGGCTAAAATGAGGAACCCTGAGGCACTATTTTTGTGATTTGACTTGGACTGTCTTTCACTTGACAGTATTTTTCTACTTACACAGATCAAGTAAATATTTAGATTTTCCATCTCTTTCCCTTCTATGAGCACTCTTCCCACGTAGCCAACACACTGCATTCTTAGGAATAACACTGTTCTAATTACTTCATTGATGCTGCTGTCCATTATAGCTCCCACATCCACTGTGTGGGTGATAACCTGATATTGCAAGGACCCTACCATCATGAGGTTCAGTCGGCTACAGAGAGTTCCACTGTTAAATCTGATTCATATAATATTGTCCTCATAGCCATCTTCAATGATGTTATGACTCCCTTCACAAGTCGTTGTCTCTTACTCTCTCTCACCATTGTGTGATAAGTGTAGCTTCTGGGGACTCCATGGGTGGGCTTCTTGGGGAGGGGCAGTTGTCGGTGGGTCCAAACTACTAAATCCACTCTAACATGCCAGGAAAACCTTTTCTATATTACACCAAGGCAGCTCTGTTATTTCACCATGATTTAGTGAAGCCCACCTCCTAGTCTATGCTTTAGTGAACCAGCTCAATAAACTGTTGGATCTCTTTCTAACTTGTTCAGCTACAAGATGGAATTAATAATATGTACTTACTGGGGCAATATGAATAAACTCCAACTGATCCAACGTTATGATGCTTGCATCATATCCAATGCTCGTAATACCCATTTCCACAAAAACCCCCCTTGTTCCCAATGGCTTTATTAGAAAAATATAGTGGCTATTTTGGAATGTCCTTATAGGTTTTTCTTTGTGGGTTCCCAATAGAAGAAAAACAAAGCATGCTCTTATGTGTTTGTATCTGAAAACCCTGAAACAGGATGGCCACGCAGAGGTGGGGGTGGGGGATGGCTGTAGATGTTGAGCTAAATAATCTGAGGTTGACTAAATTAAAACACAGTCCATAGTCCTCTGACAGCTCCTGGGACCAGTAGGCAACACAACTGGAGGCTGAAAAACCAGGTGCAGGATCCAGCTAAGGCAAAGGATCAAGGATAACTGGGCTATGCTTATGATTTGGGCCACGTGTCCTAAGGATGCAAGCTAATTCGCAGGTTGGGATAAACTCCAAATGGCACCAGGAGTATCTACTTGACATAGACTCTATCCTACTCAACTTGACTCCTTGACACAGCTCTTTCACCATCTGTAATCTCCAAGGGAGAATTATAATAAAGTTATGCTTGCATCTAATATGGCAAACAACTAACATGTACAACTGAAAACACACTAACTCCATTTCCATCTTATATTTTATATAAAAATGGCACAAAAAATTTGGTGCATACATGTAAGTAGGAAGGAATCACAATTACGGTCCCCATTTCTGCAGATGGTCATGCTTCTGTGGCTGGTATCGGAAACTACTTTCTTCCATGACTCATTCCATATGTCCTTTGGCTTCAGTAAGTACTTCAGCTGGTGTGGTTCTTTGTCTGATGGAGTGAGCTAGACTTTTCATTCCTGAAGAGTCTGAGTAATTAGTAGTCATGCCAGAACTGGGATGCTGTATTTTACCATTGAGTTTAATCACAGTACATAGCAGTACTAAGAGATTACCTAAGGAATCACCTAGATGCTAGATATAGTCTTCTTTACCTCCATTATGCATCCTGCTCCAATTCCTCCTTGGCAATCAGGAGCAAGCACATCACTCAGCACCACTCAGGCCTGCTGATCCAGAGGCACACGGAGTCTAAGATGGCCAGGCGACATACTTACCTTCCAGTCAAATGGACTCAGGGCTGTGTCTCCAGGTGGACTAGCCCTCCCTTTGGAACTAAGACATCTTGACCCTACGAACAGAGGGTTGAATGGACAGGAAGCAGAAATGTGGTGAGTGGGTCATTAGGATTATGGTGAGCAGTGTGAGTTCCGCTTCTATCGCTTGCCCCTGGGCTAAACGGTCATTTTATATCTACCTTCCCGACATGATCGCTGAAGACAGATGTGTGCATAAGAAAATGTGGTGAAGAAAGCTGATGGTGCCCGGCTATCAAAAGATATAGC
>NW_022111301.1:8547366-8558318 GCF_000313985.2 Echinops telfairi | reverse complement strand
CATATAGAACCTCCTGGAAAACATTGCCCAACCTTGCAAGGTGTTGCCGCCAAGATGGAGCTGTGGTTGTCTATTTAGAAGTCCGTTCCCTCCTTCTATCAAGTCGGCTGCTACAGAATGATGAGGAACCAGTATGAATGGTGGATTACATGAGCTTAGGCCCATAGCCAAACTTCGTTTGCTGTAAAGTGATTCCCTGGACCTGAGGTGATTCTGTGCAGTATACCATGAGAAATGTTGCAAGAACACAAATGGCAGTTTTGACAGGAGCACTGCAGGCAGGGGAAGCAAATCCTTAACCACAGGAATTACCTATTCCAGTAAGAGCAAGACATTACCCTTTACACAAAGGAAGTGGTCCTATGGAATCAAGCAGCCCATACGTTGCTGATTGATCCTCCCAAGGAATAGTCCCGTAGCTTGGACTCAGTGCTGGTCTTGGCTGCTGGCAGATTGGGCAATCTGTAGTGCTGTGAGCCATGATAGCCTTGGTGAGTGGAAGGCCATGGTGCTGAGGCCATGCATAACATCCACCACTGTCACCATGGCCACTGCATTCACTTCCCCATTGCGCAAAGGCAGGAATATCTGGGGAAAGAGGATGACAGGTTTCTACAGAAGGTGTTATTCTTGCCACTTAATTGTTAAAGTCCTTCTCTGCGAAAGTGTCCTTGGGTGAGTGTTTGCATGATATATAAATAACTCCACTTATTTGACTCATTTAGAGAGGTCTATCCACACATTGTTTCCCTATACCTCCTTGGCACTGATTTTCTAATCATGTTCCTGATAAGTTCTTGACCATTATCCAAGGCAGTGACCATAGGCCACGAATCAGTATACAGTCATACATTTGAACCTTTCTCCTACAAACAAATTGAAGAATTAGGTGTACTGCTCAAAGTTCTGCCCATTAGGGGGATGCCCCTAACCACTGCACATCAGGGAGGCCTCAGAAGGTGCTATAGTGCTGTTGATTCATACTCTCTCGTGGTACCTGCATAGAACGCTGACCATCAGTCAACCAAGCATGAGTTTTCTATTCCTCAGTCAACTGCCAATAAGGAGGCCTTGAGTACAGATCGGGAAAAAGAGGATAATGTGACAGGAGTGGAGACCATAGACATTCTATTTGTACCTTCAAGTCCTGCTGTAGCCTGATCTCATATACATCACTCCATTTAATGATGTAGTGTTGCTGAGCACATCCAAGTTTATGACTTTGTGGGTCAGATAGCACCTGATTCATGGTGGGTAGCTCGGGTCACATGGTAACTTGGTGGCCCATGGTAAGGTATTCAGTCTCTACTAAGGCCCAATAACAGGCCAACATCTGTTTTGCAAAAGGGGAGTAGTTTTCTGCAGAAAATGGCAGAGATTTATTCAAAATGCTAAGGGTCTTCTCTGATTCAATAATCAGGGGCTACCAAAGACGCCAAAATGCACATCTCTCTGCCATTGACACCTCAAGCACCACTGGGTCAGCTGGCTGGTGTGGCCCCAGTGGCAGAGTTGCTTGCACAGCAGCCTGAACTTGTTGAAGAGCCTTCTCTTGTTCTGGGCCCCACTCAGATGTGGAAACTTCCAAGTCACTTGACAGGTATGGTGGAATAGCATTGCCAAATAAGAGATACACTGCTTCCCAAACCCCAAAAGGATGATCAGGCTTTGTGCTTCCTTTTTGGCTGTGGGAGGGGTAAGATGCAATATCTTACCTTTCATGTTAGTAGAGATAACTAGGTATGCCCCACACCACAGATGCAAACACAAAAGAAACGAACTAACATTACGTTCATGCCAACTCATAGCAACACTACATAACAAAGTAGAACTGGCCCTGTGGGTTTGGGGCACTGTAATTCTTTAGTTGAAAGCCTCACCTTTCTCCCATGATGCACCTGGTTGTTTGAACTGCTCTCCTTGTAGTTAGCACCCCCAGGTTTAACCAATACTCTGAAGTGGAAGTCACCTGCATTTTCACTGGATTAATTTCCTACCCTCTAGTACATAGATGTTTTACCAGTAAGTCTAAACTCACTGATATACCTTCCTACTAGATATTATTAGAATAATGCCATCAATAGAATGGACCAGTGTGACATTTTGTGCAAGGTCCCTGTGGACTAACCTATGACATATTCTTGTAGAGTTAGCATAACCCTGGGGAGAATTAAAAAAGGGTTGTTGTCTTTACCAGTTGAAAGCTAACTGCTTCTAATATTTTTAAAAAGGGGAATTCAGAAAAAGAAGACATTTGCCAGATCAATAGCTGCATACCAGGTGCCAGAAGAGGTATTATTTGGCTCAAACAGTGAAACCACATCTGAAACGGCAGCTGCAATTGGAATCAAAGCCCTGTTACATTTATGATAATTCACTGTCACTCTCCAAGATAGATCAGATTTTTTCTAAGTTCAAATAGGTGATACTAACACGAACATGGTGAGAGTCACCACCACCACTGTAGCCTTTAAGTTCTTAGTGGTAACAACAACAACAACAACAAAACACTGAAATTCCTCCAGAAATGTGGTATTGCTTTTGGTGACTATTTTCCTTGCCAGAGGCAATTCTAATGGCTTCTATTTGGCTTTTCCTACCATAACAAACTCTATTCCACATTAAAGAGATCAAATATGGAGCTTCTGCCAGTTTCTGAGTGTCTATCGCATGTATGCATGCTGGAAGTGATTAAAGTAGTGCCGGATGGGATTGGAGACACACTAGACCCACTGCGAAATGAACCTGAGTTAAGACTCCCTTAATAACCTGACCTCATATGCTCCCACTCTGATTGATTGGTGGGCCTTTATGGTGGGTTTTGGATTTCCTGGGATAACATCACTTCAGCCCCATTGCAAGCAAATGTCTTAACTCATGTAGGGCAGTTCCTATTGTCAAGCCTGGGTGATATTGTAATCACAGGAGTCTTTAGAAATGCTGAAGTTCCCTTCACAAATTTGTTTCTTACTGGTTTGGTAAAAGGTGTGTCGTTGGGGCTTTGGGTTTGGGTTTATCCTGACAAACCCATTCTAACATGTTGATTTCCCTAAGCCTTTGGGTGACTTCTTCCATGGTCAACTAAGGCAAGTTTGGTGTTTCACCTTGACTTTAGCGTAGACCATCTCTCAACCCATACTTCAGCAAAATAAAGAAATAAGCTATTAAAGGATCCTAACCTTTCCAGCTGAAACATATAGAGCCTTGATTGATTGAAGAGTATGTACTTAATGGGCCCATATCAATAAACCCAGACTGATCCAAGTTTAGGTTCCCTGGTGGTGTAGGGGTTACACATTGGGCTGCAATCCGAGTGAACCCTCAGCAGCTCTGTGACAGAAAGATTGTGATTTCCACTCCTGTGAACCATTCCAGTCTGGGAAACCCACAGGGGGTCGCTATTGACTCAATGATAGTGAGTTTTCAGCTGTTTGGATGCAAGCGTATGTTCCTTTCACAATTATCCCACATCTATAATAATCATCCCCACACATATTCTCGAGGTGTCTATTTGTACATGTTCTAAAACTCTTGCAATTCTTTGGAAATATAGCACACTTCTTCCGGGTCTCTATCTGGATTTTATCTTTGGGGTTTCACTGTGTTTTAAGTCTGGTTATAGGTCTAGAGGTAATAGAGGTTGGGGAGGGTATTTCTTATGAACCTGAAGCACTATCTCATAAACATCTGCATCAGGTAAGGCTCCATAGACCACCCCAGGTGCCATATCCATATGCACATTTAAGCTAATAACCTCAAGCATGGGTGAGGAGGATAATGGTTATACTAAGAGTGGATTAATCTCTGCTGAGGGAAGAATTGATGGTAGTGGCTTCAATGGCTCCGTGGAATTTAGGGGATCACCTTCTGGCTTATCAGCTCTTATATATCTATCCCAAGTTTCAGGGTCCCATTTGATTGCATTCAGTGCTCTAACTTTAATATGACACCCTTCTAAGTTGAGAATTAAGTTGGCATTGTAATTTGCTTCTAGTATGTTAAGACTCTGGGTTTGATTTTCAGCCATATCAGTTCTGTTACCAGATGAGACAAGGTTTCCTTTCAAGACACAAGTAGAAGCTCTGAGATCATTTGTACATTTGAGCCGGGCTTCTGAAGCTCTCAGTTCATCCATTCTCTTTACAAGTTTCTCTATATTTCTCATGCTGTTGAAATTGTAGAAAGATATCAAACAACTGTCTTGCTTCTCACCAACACTCCATCTGTGGTAGTGTTACTTTGGATGTGAGCTTTCCCATTTTACTCTACTGATTATCAGGACTACCAGTGACCATTTTACCAATAGTGACAGGTTTTCCTGTAACTACAGAGACAGAGGTGGAGTTTTCAGTGCCTTTACCAGTGGTTCTCCTCCTCTGGGTCATGACCCCTTTGAGGGTCAAACGACCCTTTCACAGGGATCGCCAGATTCATAACAGTAGCAAAATTACAGTTATAAAGTAGCAACAAAAATATTTTATGGTTGGGGGGGGCGGGTTTCACCACAACACGAGGAACTGTATTAAAGGGTCACAGCTTTAGGAAGGTTGAAAACCACTGTTTTAGACCTGAGTAGAGAGTGGACTAACTTAGAAGATTCAAATTTAAGATTTTATTTCTCTAGAAGCACTCCCAATCCGAAATGTGCTAGTTTGGGCTCACTAGAGAAGTAAAACCAGTGATGTTCATATATATTTATCCATGAAAAGAGAGTTAGTCCAGTCAGGTTCAAGGCTTACGAGAAGCAGCATGAAGAGGACGGCAGGGGTAGGGTGCTAGTGGGATGAAGGAAGTTGTTGGATGCGGAGGTAAATGACTCTCATGTCAGCTGAATACATCCACTGACAGTACTCCGCTGAAGGCTCCAGGCATTGGCAGCCAACATAAGAGAAGACTAACAACCAGACTCAAGGTCCAGCTCCAGCGGACGAAGGTCAAAGAGAATTTGGCTCTGCTGGGATTCCTTTATATAAAATGCCACACCCCAAGGAAATATTATAAGACTGTAACCTGATGATTAGGTGCGGCTCCACTCCTCCTGCACTTAGGAGTGTCTACTTGACAAAGACTGACCACCACTCTTTGTAATTTACCTCTAGGGGTTAATGTGAACTCAAATCTAGTTATAGGTATAGAAGCAAAATTGAGTGTTGGGCAAGGATTTGAGAAAACTCAATGATATTTTGAAATCAGTTGTCTCGGTAATTCCCCAGGAGTTATCACAAGGATCCTTAAAACACACATAGATTAATCTAATCAGATTGATTAGATTAGAAAGCATGATAATAATTTTACTGAAGAAGGTGATGTGTTTGGCTGAGTTCTTCAGAGAAGCAAAACCAGTGATGTTTCTATGTGTGTGTATACACAGAAGAAGATATATATCAAGAAACAGCTCACACAATTGTAAAAGTCAATAAATCCAGTTCAGTTCATGTCCTCGAGGAAGATATAAATGGGTAGCCTCTCCTGCCTCATGTAGGTGCAGAGCCTGACAAATGGAGCAGGAAGACCTGGTGAATGCAGAACCAAATGAATAAAAGATCAGCAGAATGGATTAAAAGGTGGCCATTGGCTGAGGACCCCTGGGAATACCAGGCAATATAGCAAAAGTACTTAAAATCCGATGCAGGATCCAGACTCAACAGAAGAGAGCTAGCTTGCACACAGAGACAATCTGAATGATGGCTAGGTCACACTACAAACGAAAGCTCCCACAATTGTATCAAGGCGATGATCAGGCATAGGAGTTGACACTACTATATTCTTCTCACAACTGCTTGCTTCACAGGTCCAAACAGAATTGGCCATACTGTGTTAGGCCATATTGAGAGAGAATCCTGATCCGCCCAAGTTTGCATGCAACCTCACTATCACAGATGAGTCTGCTGAGCAATATGGGGTAAACTTTAAGATGGAGTAAGTGGATCGGTTCTCAGGGAAGCAATTATTAAATGCAATTTAGGGACCCAGTCTCCCCAGCTTCCTGATTATCTGCCAACATATCCTGATCATTTGTTTCAGGGTTTTAGTCTTTCTTAAGCAATACCCTCACTTTAGCTTCCGCTATCATTGGTATTGGGCACTCAAGTGGCATTATAATGATAATTATAATATCATAAGTTAACCTTATGATAAAAATGCTGGTTTGAGTTTTCAGCCATATCGGCTCTATTGTTATGAGAAGTAAAATTATTTGGGGCACAGCTCACAATATTGAAGTTGTGTATACAATAATTGAGATATGACCCTAGCCCTGAGCCTTCCCCTTCCTTTACCACTCTCTCTAATTAACGTAAGACAAACCAATTATCTTCCTTCTACTTCGCATTCTGAAAATAAAAAAGTATGACAAATGTAACCATCCAGAATGTTGTCTTCACAAATGCTCAGCGATAATTTACATCTTTTTATTGTCACCCCACACTGTTGACTTGTAATGTCCTCCTATATTGTGTGAAGAATCATAAGTTCCTATCAAATTAGCCAGACTTGTCAACTAATTAAAACTCATCCTTATGGTTTGTGAGTAAAAGTCATGTTAGATATTAAATATCTTATGCTGGGTTCCCTACAGAAGCAAAACTAGTGAAGTGTATATATAAATATAATAAATACATATGAAGATACTTATTTCAAATATATTAGGGGTTTTGGAAGTTGGCAAGTCTCAATTTCATGCATTAGCTTTTAGATTTCCCCTGTCTCATGGGTTGCAGGACGGCAAGCTCAAATCAACAGATCACAGAAATTGTGGTCACTTACAAGGTTGTGTTATGATTGCTCTAAGACGCATGGAGGTGGTTCTGACTCATAGCAACCATGAACAATGAATGAAACACTACCTTTTCCTTTGCCATCCTTACAATTGTAGTGATGATTCCCTGGGGGGTCTTGCTCTTTTTGGTTCACCCTCTGCTTTATCAGCCATGGTGATATAGTAGTCATGCATTGGGCCGCGATCAGCATGGTCAGCAGTTCAAAACTAACAGCAGCTCCATGGAGGAAAGTCCTATAAACAGTCTCAGAAACCCATAAGGGGTCACTATGAGTCCGCTTTGACTCTATGGCAGTAAGTTTGGTTTCTTATTTGGATGGCCTGCTCCAGAGACTGGTTTCTGCTCACAAATGTTCAAAGCACATGTGACAAAAATCTCACAGTCCTCTTTGTGTGGAGTATGATGATTACCCTCTCAAGACAGATTTATTTGTTCTTCTGGCAGTGCACATAGCATTCAATATTCTTCACCAGTGCCATAATTTAAATACATACATTCTTCTGAGGTTTTCCTTATTTATCTTCTAGATTTCACATGCAAATAAGACAATTGAAAAATCATGGTTTTGATCGCATACATTGTAGTCTTCAACATGCCATGCCTGTTCTTCAACACTTCAAAAGGTTCTTGTGCATCCCAGTGTAACGTATTTGATGTCTTGGCTAATGCTTACCCTAATTTGATTGTACATCCAAGCAAAATGAAATCACTCTTAAAGTCATTCTTCTGTGTTTACTGTAATTTATCTATTGTGAGAATTTTCATTTTCTTGACATTAAGTTGCAACCCAAATTAAAAGCTGCAGTCCTTGATCTTCATCAACAGGTGTTTCAAATCCTCCTTCCTGGCCTTAGCAAGCAAGATGTCACCATGTGCATATAGAGAGTGGTGAATACATCTTCCTCTCATTCTGATGTCTTCATCGAGTTCAGTTTTTTGGACATTTGCTCAGAATACAGTTTGAATAAGTATGGTGAAAGGCTAGAACCTAACACATGCCTTTGCTGATTTTAGAGTATGTAGTATTCCCTTGTTCCATTCGAAAGCCTGCCTCATAGCCCATAGACAGTTTCTCTACAAGCACAATGAAGTGTTGAGGACAACCATTCATCTCAACATGATCCCTCTTTTGTTATGGTCCACAAAATTGAATTGAGTGTTATTGTACAGTCAATAAAGCATGCTCTTGTATTATCTGCTTCTTGTCAACATCCATCTGGTCTCAGCAATGATATTTCTCATGCCAGATCATTTTCTAAATCTGTCTAAACTTTCAGACAAATCCCTGTGGATATAATACCTCAACCATTTTGAGTTATCTTTAGGAAAATAATACTTGAATATAGTATTAATGGTATTATTCAATATTTACTGCCTTCTTTTTGATCACCTTTCTTTGACATAGTTACAAATATAGATCTCCTCCAGTTAGTTGGCCAAGTAACTTTCCCAAATATGTTGTGGGTCCTTATTGAAATATTTAAATTGGATTTCCATCAATTCTTAGAGTCTTATTTTTTTCTTTTCAATGACTTCAGTGCATCCTGGATTTCTTCTTCCTTTACTATGGGTTCTTTATCATATGCTACTTTCTGAAATGGTTGAATGTTCACGTATTAGTCTGGGTAAACTAGGGAAACAAATCCACAGAAACTTACATATGTATAAGAGAGAGTTTTATATAAAAGGTAAGTGTACATTCAGAATGCATTCCAGCCCCATCCACTTCCAACATCGATCTAGAAAGTCCTCCTCAAGCTCACAAAACACACGCAAACACACCAAATGTAGGAGGAAAGTTGAATCGGTGAGCATGTAAGCATCTCAGAGCTGGCAGAGGTCTCCATGTGGCTTCTCCAGCACCCAGGGCTGCATCAGGGTAAGTCCATGAGGCTTCTCCTCAGGGATGTCTCACAGGAAGTGAAACTTTCCAGCTGAGGCAGGGAACTGGCCAAGGCAGCCACACACTGGTCTGATCATCAGAGAGCAAGAGACAAGAGAACTAGAAGGGCGAGGCTTGCTGAGCCATTACCTCTCCACCCTTCAATTAAACTACCCTTCAATTGATCCCACATATGTTTATCAGCCAGGTTGGCACAATAAACCTTAACTAACCCAGTTGACAAGTTCTTTTTTTTTTTTTGTACACTAACTGCATATTCTTTTCATCTTCCTTTGTGCTTTCTGCATCTTTCACTATCTTGCCCATGGAATTCCTCAATATTCCAAGTGAAGGCTTATTTTCTTCTTCAATTTTTTTCAACTTAAAATATGCTGAGATTGCTTTTCTGTTTTTGACATTCTAACTCCATATCATTGCACAATTCATTATGATACTTTACCCTGTCTTCCCAATTTGTCCTTCATACTTTTCTGTTCACCTCTTTTATGTCATCATTTCTTCCATTTGTTTATCTACTCAATGATCAAAGTTTCACAGTCTCTTTTGACACCAACATTGAGATTCTGTTTTTTCTTGTCTTTTTAATGACCTTGTGCTTTCTTCCTGTATAATATTCCTGATGTCCTCCCACAGCTTGTCAGGTCTTCTGTCATTACTGTTCAAGGGGTCAAATCTGTTCTTGAGATGCTCTCAGAATTCAGGAAGGCGGGCTTTGCGTTCAGGTGGATTTGCTTTAGTTTTCCTCAACTTCTGCGTGTGGTACTTATGAGCAATGGATCCTCTGTTCCACACTCAGATTCTATTTTCCTTTTGGCTTCTGATGATGAGCTTCTCCATTTTCTCTTCACAAAGAAGTAGTCAGTCTGATTCCCGCATATTCCATCTGTTGAGGTCTTTTTATATAATCACCATTTATGTTGTTGTAAAAAGGTATTTGCAATGAAGAAGTTATTGGTCTTCTGAAATTCTACCATGCCATTTCCAGATTAATTTTTCTCACCAAGGACATATTTTGTAATTACTGTTCCTTCATCTTTGGTTCTAACTTTTGCATTCCTCTAATCAATAATTATCTATGCATCTTGAACGCATGTTTGATCAGTTTCAGATGAAGAATTTGTTCTAATCGTTAAGTTCTTCATCACTTGCTAAAGGGGATGGTACACAAATTTGAACAATATTCAAATTAACTAGCCTTCTTTGTAAGTTTTCACATATCATTCTGTCACAGACATCATTTGATTAAAAAATTAATTGTGAAATATATGTTTTAACTGTGAGTGCCAGAGGGCTATAGTTTCTGGATAATACCAAAATCTGGGTGTTAGGTGATATGCCTCAGGTTCATGTCCCAGGAACCAGAGATCAAAAGTTGCTGAGTTGAATGCAGGATCAAGAGACAGTGAAATTTGCCACAACTTCCATGTAAAGGATGGGTATTGAGGTCAAATCACTAGGAAACTCCCTTTTGAACAGATTGACCACTAACATAAAATCACAACATGGGAAATTACTGTATAAAATTCGCCAAACCTTTGAAAACAATGGCCTAGTCAAGGTGACACATAACTTTAACCATCACTCACTCTTAATGCCATCAAGCCCACTCAGACTTACAGTGAGCCTTTATAGAGAACAGGTAAAACTGCTCTTATGGGCTCCTGAGATTAACTCGACTGCAACAGAAAGACATCTGTCTGCCTCAGAGGAGGCTGCTGACTTTGAATTGCTGATCTTGTAATTATCAGCCTGGTGAGTAACCTTTATGTCATAAAAGTATTAACAAGACACAAAGAAATCATTAGATATAAGACTATTTTTTGAGATCAGGAAAATCGTGGTTTCAATTTAAACTTCTTTTCATCTTTAGTCTCGAATATATAATAAATAACGATTATTTTAAAGAAAAATCAACAACTGTAAACATATTTTATTAGCAACTTACTTTTGTACATTAATATTCTGAAATAATATACAAATTCGCTTTCAGACTCAGTATGTAAGTCTCGCAAGTCACTAGTCGTAAGGTCATCTTTTATCTCCCATTGACAGGAGTAAAGGACACAGAAGGACCAATACAGGACAAATTCTTGTAATGGAATCACAGTTCAAATATTTAGAGAAGAATTCTTTGAAAGTCAAGTAACACAATCAGGTTATTTTTTTTTAAATCATTTTATTAGGGGGCTCATACAACTCATCACAATCCATACATACATCAATTGTGTAAAGCGCATTTGTACATTCATTGCCCTCATCATTCTCAAAAC
>NW_022111301.1:8530248-8545677 GCF_000313985.2 Echinops telfairi | reverse complement strand
CCTGCTGTTCCGCTGCACTCCCCCAGTGCTTTGCCTCAGTGTGGCGGGATCATATTGGGTGCAATTCCCACACTGTGTCTCTGGTGTTGTGCCCCGCAGGGCCATGGGATAGTGAGGGGCATCATGTTTCATAGTGGGGCTGGCCATGTGGTTTTCTCTGTGAACTGGCTGCTCTAATTGGGGTCATCGTCCTCAAGGCGATCAGGTTATTTTTTATCAAGGAGTGAATTGTGCTGGCCTCGTATCTGCATAAAAAAGAAGACCAGAAACTAACTGCCATTGATTCAATCATGACTCACAGTTACCCTCTTGGGCAAGATAAACCGGCCGTCGTTGGGTTTCTGAAACTGTTGCTCTTCAGAATTAGAAAGTCTCCTCTTTCTCCATTGGAGCAGTTGGTGGCTCTAAACTGGTCCTCTTGTGACTAGCCACACAACACATCACCCACTACACCTACTTCAAGACCCACACAGTGCCAGATGAAAATAGGTCCAATCAAAGTGCTCCTCAAGTGTACACAGGGAAATCTCCTGAATAAATTGCTCCAGACATTTTCATATCTGTATTCTTCAGTCCAAATGTGGATATATATAATATATCATGTTAAATGGTTCTGAAATAGTTTTGTAAATTGACCGATTCTTCTTATTTATGAATAGCTTTATTTGCCACAGCTTGAGAAATACTTGGAAGGTAGATAATAGAAAAGCCAGTATTATCAACCTCAACTTCATAAAAATAACTTACCTTGAGTTTCATGAAATATATTACAACTTCTTCAGTAAACACAAGAATGCATAGACATTTCACAAATGCAACCTTGCAAAACGGGAATTTTAACTTACTGCAAACTGGAGAATACTTGTATGTGCAAAATAAAAGAAGTTTTTTTTAACTGAGTAGTGACTCAATCATATAATGACATTAGATTTTCAAGGATGTAGAACAATATATTTAGTGCATAGATAAATATAATATTTTAATACTGTAATATTGTAAGATAGAAAATAAAGTACCTTTTGTGTTTTCATAAAATTAAATTGTGGCATATTTTTGTTTTAATAGGTTGATGTGTATGATTTCAATTACATTAAATTATATTGGATTATCAAATACAAAACTTTAGTCCTTGATTTCAGTAACAATAAACATTCTATACCAATACATGGGCTGTAAGTAGGAATATATATATAAATTATATGGAGGTATATATCAATAATGTTTTTGATACTAAGAGAACCATCCATATAGGAAACATGAGAGTTGTGAGATGAATATTTCCTTCAATTGCCTCATATGTCTGTGGAAGTTGGAAATTAATTATGGAATACTGAAGGTTTGATGCATTTCAATTATGATGCTGGGAAAGACTGTTAAGTAAGTATCATGGATTGCAAATTGACCAGTTCCACAGATTAGACAAATCTGTCTTGGAAGAAGTACAGGCAGAATATCCCTAAAAGCCAGGAGGATGAGATTTGGTCTCACATATTTAGGACATGTTATCAGAAAATCCCTGGATAAAGACATCATGCTTGGTAGGACATCACGTATGATAAAGTAGAAGCATTCCAAAAGAAGAAGGACTTTGATGAGAGGGATTGACACATTGGCTACAACAATGGGCTCAAAAATGACCATTGTCAGGATGGTTCAGTATGGCATAGTGTCTCATTCTGTTGTACAGAGAGTCACTATGAGTTGGAAATAACCCAATGACACCCAACAACAACAAAATGGGGGAAATGTTTATGGTATCAGGAAGCATTAAAAAAAGATGTAAAGAATACACCGAATCACTGTCACCAACTTTGGTCAATGTTCAACCTTTCAGGAAGCAGCATATGATCAAGAACTGATGGTACTTAAAATTTCAGACATGGCTGCATTGAAGGCATTGTTAAAACAAACTCCAGAAATTGACAGAATAAATAATCGAGATGTTTCAGCAAACAGTGCTTACTTTTCTACAACCAAGAACAAAACAATAAAAATTGTAACCGCTGAAGGCAAAGCAGGTGAATAAGCAAATGTGGTGAAGAAAGCTGATGGTGCCCGGCTATCAAAAGGTATAGCGTCTGGGGTCTTAAAAGCTTGAAGGTAATCAAGCGGCCATCTAGCTCAGAAGCAACAAAGCCCACATGGAACAACATATCAGCCTGTGTGATCACGAGGTGTTGAACAGATCACTGAAGACAATTGGGTACATAAGCAAATGTGGCGAAGAAAGCTGATGGTGCCCGGCTATCAAAAAGTATAGCATCTGGGGTCTTAAAGGCTTGAAGGTAATCAAGCTACGTTCAGGCTCAGAAGCAACAAAGCTCACATGGAAGAAGCACCCCAGCCTATGCAACCACGAAGTGTCGAAGTGTCGAAGGGGTCAGGTATAAGGCATCATCAGAACAAAAAATCTTACCATAGTGAATGATGGGGGGAGTGCGGAGTGGAGACCCAAAGCCCATGAGTAGGCCACTGGAGATCCCCTTGCAGAGGGGTCTCAGGGAGGAGATGAGCCAGTCAGGGTGCGATGTAGCAATGATGAAAAATACAACTTTCCTCTAGTTCCTATATGTTTCCTCCCCGCTCCCACTACCATGACTCTAATTCGACCTTGCAAGTCTGGCTAGACCAGAGGATGTACACTGGTACAGATAGGAACTGAAAATACAGGGAATCCAGGGCGGATGAGCCCTACAGGACCAGTGGTGTGAGTGGCGAAACAGGGAGGGTAAAGGGAGAATGAGTAGGAAAGAGGGAACTAATTACAAGGAACTATATGTGACCTCCTCCCTGGGGGACAGACAACCGAAAAGTGGGTGAAGGGAGACGTCGGACAGGGCAAGATATGACAAAATACCAATTTATAAACTATCAAGGGCTCATGAGGGAGGGGGGAGCGGGGAGGGAGGGGAAAAATGAGGACCTCATGTTGGAGGTTTAAGTGGAGATAAAATGTTTTGAGAATGATGTACAAATGCGCTTTATACAATTGATGTGTGTATGGATTGCGATAACAGTTGTATGAGCCCCTAATAAAATGTTTTTTTTTTTAAAAATTTAAGACAGTGAAGGGGCCATTTGACAAGTAAAGATCCATATTTGCACCCATTCCAAAGAATTGTAGTTCAGCAAGAAACATATATTACACTGGCCAACACATATTTGGTGCCTCAAACTTTAAATTTGACTTACTGATTTGACTTGCTGATTCCAAAATGGTACTAGTGTGCCCCTATCAACTTTCGATTTTAAGACATAGAATACATACCATATACCACGCATCACTCTGTGTACCCATAAAATAATATCAAGATACTTTAATGTAATATTGGCTATCTTGAGATAGAGGAAGTGTATACATGCTGGCTTTCATTAAAGTAGTTTATGTTGTACTAAATAGGTAGGTCAAGTTATACTTTCCATGATGTCCTTTTATCCAAAGATATGTTTGAACAGTGTTAATTATATGAACATGGAAGTTTCTCTAAGTATTACTTCACTTTTATTAGGCACCGAATAGCAGGCAGTTCCAATTTGTTATCTTAAAAGGGGGCAGAAATAAGGACTACTGTGTAATAGATACTGAGGTCCAATGGTGTAGTGAGTTCTATGTTTGACTGATAATCACAAGGTCAGTTATTTGAGATGATCAGCTGCTCTATAAGAGAAAGATAAGGCTTTCTGCTCCCATAAAGATTCACAGACTCTGAAACCCCAAAAGAAGTTTCACTCTGTGATATGGGGACAACTGTGAGCTGTAATTGACTGACTAGTAGTGAGTTTGGTACAATAATAGAGGTTTAGTATGATGGTCAAATGCTCTGACCTTCAAAATAGGCCTGTCAGATCCAGCCTCTTTTATTAAATTGAAATGTTCCAGCCTTGCTATAAGATGGAAAAACTTCTCTTCTGTGTACAGAAACTCTTAAAAGTGAGAATTTTTCTTATAAAGAGGCTTGGAGTCAACTTCATCGCTGAAATTCTTAACATAAATGATGAATTGGCTTTTATATATTATAATGTGTTCTGAAATGTTTACTGTGTAATTTGAAGAGACCGCTTTAGCTTTTCAAAATATTTATGGCAATTGCTATGAAGTCAGGTTCTTGACATTCTAAATGCCCTCACACCTTCCAGATATGTGCCATTTCAAATTTTTTTATTATTTTCCATTATTCTCCTCCTGTATTCTGGCTTTGCAGTGCACACTTTGTAATCTCTGTACATATTGCACAGACTCCCGTGTCAAAAAATAAACTCATTGCCATCTAATTGATACTAATGCACAGTGACCCTGCAAGACAGAGAAAAGCTGTCCCCTTTCATTTCCAAACCTTTAAATCATTTCACAATTGCCAAGTTAATGGTGGGTTCAAACCACTGACCTTATAATTCTCAGCTCAATGTACAGCCAACTAGCCACCATGGGTCCATAAACAATGTCTCTTTGAAATCCCTTAATATCTATGTAATTCTTTTTCAAATATTTCTTACATTTTGTCGTATCCTGTAATATGTGGGCCTGAATATTTTATAAATTAATACAACTTAAGGGATGAAAATATAGTGGAACACTCTATCTAAGAAACTAGAGCTCATGTGGTCTGTCTAGTGCAATTTTCTGATTCAGTGCCCCAAATCATACCAGGAACAACTCGAAAAACTACGACACCAACAAAAAAATTGTGTGTTTGTGTCGGGGTGTGGGTGGGGGTGGGGGTGTTATTGAACAGTGTTTTAATATTATACCCAATTAAATGTTTGTTGAAAAGAACTCAGAAATATTTGCAGCAGTATATCAGCATGAAACTTCCAGGATTTCAAGTAAGATTCAGGAAGGGAAATGGAACAAGTGAAACCATTACAGTTGTCAGATGGATCTTGGCTGACAACAGAGAATACAGGAAAATGCTTAACTGTGTCTTAATGACTATGCAAAAATGTTCAACCATGTAGGTAATAGCAAATTATGGATAACATTAAAAAGAATGGAAATTCTAGAACATACAATTTTTTAAAATGCAAAGCCTACACTTAAACCAACAGGCAGTCCTTTGAACAGAACAAGGTCATACTTTCTGCTTCAAAATCTGGAGAGATATTTTTCAAAGTTACATCCGTTCACCACATATATTCCATTTGTGTGCTAAGTGAACAGTAGGGATACTGTATAGGAACACCAACAGACTGCCCTAACGATAAGCTATTCCTTAAGATAGAATAGCCTATCTTGCTGTCTTCATATTCATTTCAATCAAATGTTAGCATATTTAGACTTTGACCACAGTCCACTTAGAATTCCAAGAATATAGAGAGCAATGTGTTTCATGGTTAATAGTAATTACTTATTCAGTTGAGAATCACAAAATTCTGAAGTTAAAATAAATTAAGCAATTTAAAAAGCATAACTAGGAATTTCCCATTTAAAAAAGCACGAGTTTCTATCTTTCTGAAGATATCTCTGCCATGACATGGTTGTTTTTATTACAAACTCACTTTCTCAAAGAAAGTTGTTCATTTGCTCCTCAGCAGTCACAAATGTTCTATGTCTTCCTGATTGACTTGTGAGATAAAAGAGTTTCAAACACAATTAACGGAGGAAAATTTAGTTCCCAAACATTACTTGGGCCAATTTCATACCATTTTAAGTTACATGTGT
The DNA here is from genome assembly GCF_000313985.2 of Echinops telfairi. Classification (NCBI taxonomy): domain Eukaryota; kingdom Metazoa; phylum Chordata; class Mammalia; order Afrosoricida; family Tenrecidae; genus Echinops; species Echinops telfairi. The sequence continues at coordinate 8,540,018 of NW_022111301.1, read as the reverse complement.
GGTAGTTACACAGTATCATTTCAACTTGATAAAAGAATAACGGGGTGGAATCTAGCTTGCCAATCAGGCCACACACAGCTTGATGATCCCTTCCTGGTGCTTGTGGTCTTCTCATGAGGATTCTTGGAATTCTTTTTCTCTCTTGATTCTAACATCAGAACAGGCAGGTCTCTCTCTCTGTGCTTGACTTTCCTGTTGACAAGGCTCATGAAGCCATGCTGATGATAGTCAGGGACCTAGTGGTGCACCCACTGCCACTGGATCACAGGTATTTCCACCCATTGGCTTGTGATCTTCCTGCGTTTGGCATAATTGCTGTGTGAGTCAGAAGAGGAATTCATGAGCTAATATCATACTTATGGACCTAATCTGGATGGACTGGGATGTTTTATTGATGCATAATTACTTTTTGATATAAAGTTCTTTCTTACACACATATATGAGTGCCAAATAATCTGTATCTCTAATCAACCCGGTCTAACACAACATATTCAGCTCTATGTAAATTAAATGAGGTAATCTGGGACAAAGAAGGAAGATATTACTATTATCAGAGAAATCCCAAAATAGCATAAATGTAAAAGAGGAAACACAAAGCACGTAGCAATAACTAAATGAGATAATCAAGACATGCAGATAGATTAATAGCTACTAGTTTTCACTGTGTGAGAGGAATAGATAACATACTGTATATTTTAGTAAAGTTGTAAGAGCACATCTAAAGGAATGGAGCTATTCTTCATCCATCTATACATTAGCTAAAATGTGTAACTTTTAACTTAGGAATATGATAGAGTCTTTTTGAAAGCATAATGAAACTAGAGCTATGTGATAAAAAATGCACTTTCTCATATATGAGATTAAATAGCAATCTTAAACCACAAATTATAAAACTGAAAAACATAGTCAAAGATATTAGCAATATCAAATAACAACACCTCATTAGGATAATTAAGATTATTTAAAATGTAGAAATGTACTAGATTAACTATCAATATTATTTTTATCACTTAAATGTACAGAATCAAATATTCCAGATGTTTTTTGTGCATTTGAGAATAAAATTAACAAAATATTATATTTGAATGTCAGAAAATGACTGCATACTATATCCTAACAAAATAATAGAGGATACTTTCGAACTAAGTTTGACAAATAAGATAGACAAATCACCTGAGGAATGTAATGCATTTCATTGATGCTTTACTGCACCCTGATGACTCATCTCTTCTGTGGGGAGATTGTTCCATTGTCTACAGATGGGTTTTGGATCTCTGCTCCACCACCACACCCACACCCCTGAACTCAACAATATGTTTTTGTTTGTTTGTTTGTTATGTGTCTGCTGATGCTTATTACCCGGTCCCTATGACACCTCATGATCGTACCGGTGGTGTGCTTCTTCCATGTGGACTTGTTGCTTCTCTGCTGAATGACGGCTTGTGTAATTTCAAGTTTTTAAGACCCCAGATGCTATATATTTTAATAGTCGGGCACCATCCACCTTCTTCACCACATTTGCATATGCAACAATTTTGTCTTCAGTGATTGTGTTGGGAGGGTGAACATCTCAGACTGCCAATTCATTAGAACAAAGTGTTCTTGCATTGAGGGAGGTAAGAGTAGAGGCCAGAATTCCATCCCCTACCTCAGTGTATTGTTGTATAAATATATGTACATAGGCCAATACCTCTATCTTTGTGAATTAATGTATTTACACATGCACACCACTATGTTTATACCTCTATCCATTGCTTTGCTTCCTAGGTCCTTCCTCTGTTTCCTTTTACCTTCCTCCTGCCCCACCATCACTTTCTCCTTCCTTCTGCCCCTTGGTACCTCCTCTTGGCTAATTTGCTGTTGGTCCAACAACCCCCTTCCCCCGATCCCTGTCTCCTCCTTGTTATTGACTCCAACACCCTAGTTGTTCCCCTGTCCATGGTGCTGTCTGCTCACCTCCCCCTTCCCCACCACCTTCACCCCCCAGGACTCCCCAGGACCATTGGTCTTGCTGCTGTCTCCTTGGGCAGGCCTCCCATGCTTATCCTATGACATAGCCCAAACGGATAAAAAAAGAGAGACAGAGAGAAATTGAAAAGAGAAAAGGAGAAGAAACAAGAAGAAAAGGGAGAAAAGAAGAGAAATATACAAAACTCCTGGGTCTGTTTTCAGGCCTTCATGACTGTCCAGGAGCTGCCCCTTCTGGTCTGGAGCTCCCCCTTGGGGGCTCCTCTGGAGCTTTGTAACTCTGCCTTGCTCCAGCTGCTGGTCTGGTAGGCTCCCTTTTTGGATCGCTCTGCTGTGGGGTATTCAGACCTTCCCACCGGATGACCCCAGAAATGTCCTCTATTGCAGTATGCTCCAGTAAGGGGAAAACCTGACACAAGCTTTTCTTGGCTGCCCAGTCCCCTCTGTGTCCCATTAGCTCCCCATAGGGACATCATTCTCCGGGCCTGTTGTGCCAGCATGGGGTCCAGTCTGGCTCTCTCTTTCTTTTCCTCCCTCCTGGTCTGCTTCCCTGTGGGTATGGCATGCTGGACTCTCTCTGCTCACTGCCACATCCACTTACAGGGAGGGGGTCATTTTGGCTATGGTTGGGGCCAGGCCTATAGCTCTCTCTTTTCATGCATTCTTCCATATGGCCACATTCTCCTCATGGTTTGGTACACTGTGATAGGGTTTACATGCCCACTAGGTCTCTACCCCTGGGTTGGTTACTGCTCCATCTGTCATCATTCACTTTCGCACCCCCTTTTCTCCCTTCCCCTCCCTCCTTTCCCCTTTTTTGTGTTGAACCAACGTGTACCTCCTTGGGTTTGGTCCAACCTCCTGCCAAGTCTCGTATCTCAATCCAAATGTTGTGATATAGGTGGCTTCTCTTCTATATCTACTGTGCTGATTACACTTACCTCAGGGGACTCATACTGTACTTCTACTTTTGTGATTAGCTGACTTCACTTAGCATAATTTCCTCCAACTCTTCCCCTGAAAACACATGTTTAATGTGCTCGAGTGCTTTTTAGTGATGCATACAACTCCATTGTGTGTATGTGCCAGAGTTTACTGATCCACTCGTCTACTGATGGAAATTTAGGTTGTTTCCAACTCTTTGTGAATTGTGCCGCAATAAACATTGGAGTGCATATGGCTAGCTATGGTTTATTTATTACCTCTTTTGGGTATATGCCCAGTAGAGGGATGGCTGAGTCATAAGGTAGATCAATTTCCTTCTTTTTTTTTATTTTAAGTATCACCAGATCACTTTCCATAGCAGCTACACATATATGTCTACAAAACCACCAGCAAAGTTGGAGTGTTCCTATCTTGCCACATCCCCTCCAACATTTATTGCTCTCTGATTTTCTGATGTGGGTTAGCCTCAAAGTATTAGATGGTATCTTATGGTTGTATTGATTTGAATTCATCTGATGGCTAATGATCAGGAGCATTTTCTCATGTTTGTTGGCCATACGGTCTCCTCCCGAGTGAAACTTGTTTTCAGTTCTTTGCCCACGTCTTCAAGGGGTTAACTGTTTTTCTCCTTTTGTAGGCAAGGAGGGTATTGTAGATTTTCATAATAAGCCCCTTGTCTGTTTTGTCATTGCTAAAAATCTTTTCCCAGTCTGTGGGTTGCTTTGTTACCCTCTTGGTAAAGTCTTTTGATGCACACAAATGTTTTATCCTTAGTAAATCCCACTCATTGATTGCAGGTTCCCCTGTGTGGGTATATTGCCCTACTGCAGTTAGCCTTTATATTCCCTGGGCCAAGATTCTTAGGTTTGTCCTGATTCCTTTGTTAATGGTCCTGATGGTTTGGGGGTTTACTTCTAGGTCCGTGATCCACCTTGAGTTTGTTCTTGTGCATGGAGTAAGGTAGACATCTTGTTTCATTTTTCTACATGTGGATTTCCATTGTTTCCAGCACCACTTGCTAAATAGGGCATTGCCTTCCCACTTGATGCTTCTGGGGCCCTTGTTGAAGATCAGTTGTCTATGTGCTGATAGTTTTATTTATGGGTTTGCTGTTCTTTTCCATTGGTCTGTGTATCTGTCATTATGCCAGTACCACACTGTTTTGACCACTGTGGCTGTGCAGTAGGTGTGAAAGTCAGGTAAGATGAGTGCTCCAACTTTGTCCTTCTTCTTGAGGAGTTCTCTGCTAATTCTGGGCTTCTTCCCTCTCCATATGAAATCCGTGGTCAGTTTTCCCAATTCTTTGAAGAAGGTTGTTGGTATTTGAATCAGGATAGCATTAAATTTATACAATACCTTGGGTAGGATAGACATCTTTACTATATTGAGTCTTCTGATCAGTGAGCATGGGATATACCTCCATTTGTGGAGGTCACTGTAGTAGGGACTTGTGGTTTTCCTTGTATAGGTCTTTTGTTGTTTTATTTGTTAAATAAATCGCTAGATATTTCCATTTGTTCTTGGCTGTTGTAAAGGGTACTGCCTTCTTGAGCTCCTCTCTATGGACTTGTCAGATGTATACAGCAAATCAATTGACTTCTGTTTGTTGATCTTGTATCCTGCCACTCTTCCATATTCCTCTATAGCTGTCAGTAGCCCAGTTGTGGAGGTTTTGGGATTTCCAATGTATAGAATCATGTCCTCTGTAAATAGCGATAATTTCACCTCCTCCTTTCCCTGTTGGATACCTTTGACGGTAAAGGATCTGAATTTATAAGCTATAAAGGACCTGAATTCCCCGAGGCCTTCAAGTAGAAGGACTAAGAAAGAATTTAAGCTTATTATTCACTAATTTTATTACAAATGACCTTCTTCGTGTAATGATTCTACCTCTTTTGTCTAAAGGGATGATCCAATCATTCCAAATATGCATTCATTAAAGTACTTTCTGTAAGAATATAAAGCAGAAAAGCAAAATGCCTAATACTATGTCAAAGACCTGATAGTTCAAAAACATTAAAACTAATCTTAAAATTATACATTGTGCATTCAATATCAAAAAACACAAAGTGTTTAGGCTGCAGTAAAAGTAAAAATGAAAATAATAATTAGCAAACAGTTACAAAAATGCTTGGCACTAAGTTTATTTAATTCTCATAACAATGCTTTCAATAATGTACTATTAATAAGTTCATTCTACAGCATATACTAAAGAATATTTTTTTAAACATTAATTCTGATAAATTGGATTTACTACTATAATATAGAATTTTAAAATAAATATCGCAGGGTAAGTGATTCATTTTTTAAAACAGATAACTTAGAAGTTGACTTTCTGCAAAACTCCATGGGAAAGAGCTAGAAATGAGTAATTAGATAAATTAATTTTTTAAAACTTTGAAGTAGAGAATGCGCTCAATAATCCAGCAAATGTTATGACACAATCTCAATTTTAGATCTCTTCCCAGGATGATATTTCCAGAGGGTCTAGTTCCTCTATGATTGCTGGTAAGTACATTGGGCCAGGCTCATCTCATAGTAGCTACTAGAAAATTTGTGTGAGAGCCCAGTAAACTTGTCATGGTAGGATGCTACCCCATCTATGAAAGAGATGATGGAATCAAGCAAAATTTAATGATATCCTTTTTACAGCATCTTGATTGTAGTCTGTGATCAAGTCAAAGAAAGGGACTTAGGGTACTGCAATGCAATTTAAAACTTACTTGGTGCAGATGAACGTGCCTCTCCAGGAATCTCCTATCTGCTTTTTCTAGGGACTTACACACCCCACCCCCCAATATGGGGATAAACTATACCAACGCTAACTTAATGCACACTAAAATTCTTACATAATAATAAAGGAAAATGGGAGGCTCACACCAATGCTATTGTTCCTGATTCAATGCTTAGAATGTATTTTTAAAAGATAGAGAGGGGGAAAAAAATCACTAGCATTGAGTAAAGTCTGACTCATAGGAACTGTATAAGCTCGAACAGAAATGCCCTTGTGGGGTTCCAATGCTACAGGTCTTAACAGGAGGAGAAAATCTCATCATTCTCTCTTGGATCCACCAGTGGAATTAATCTACTGACTTTGTGCTCCCAGTCCAACTCTTGACCCAGTTCAAAGTCAATAAACAGCATAATCATTGTGTTATTTTTTGTTTTTCTTGCAAATATAAGGGATATTATATTTCACTGTAAACATGTATACTCCTAAAATAAGATTTGGATTATATATTATAATTAAATTACGTTTTAACTTACCTTGATTAAATTTTAGAACCAAGAAATGTTTTCATTAATATATCACAGCGTATATGTTAAAATTAGTTAGCATTATTTTAAAATGTGTTCAAATTTATAGACTTCATATGTCTAAATCAAGATTTTATTCAAATGAATAGCAACATCATTCCTGTAAAATATGCAGCCTTGTGGAAAGGAATGCAGATGGCTTTGTTTGAAAATCCATGTCATTAGAGAAATGTTCCAGATTGCCTGTAAAATGTTTTGGATAGAGACATAATCATAGTAGACTAACTTAACGAAGAAAATTGAACAATGATGACAGTGTGCCAAAGATTGAGAGAGCTTTAATTATCTGATAATTTTTTACAGAATATAATATGTGGGAACACATGTCTATACATCAGTATGCATGTAGTGTTGAAATAGGAAATATTCATAACTCTTCACCTTACATAAATGATTTATTTTATTTTTTCATGCCTATTTATGAATTTTTTTCTCTCCTTGAAATATATAGTATCTTATAGATTGTTGTATAATGTTTAAATATATAATAATATCTTTATATACTTTTGAGAAATAAAAGCTCTTTAATAGTTATGAGACAGGAACTATGCCAGACCCAATACAAAACTTAACCTAAAGCATACATTTGTGGTATTATATGTTCTTTTAATCAATTTTATATTTCTCACTACTTTTATATAAGTGTGTTTGGAATTAAAATGGAAAAGTTGAATCATTTTCCTACTTTTATATAAACATAATGAGCATTAAAAGTGCAACCCCCCAGTATAATTGGAATCAAGCCCATGAAACTAATATATCCACGTTTTTGATTACTCAGATGTCTACTCATAATTTTCCTTCCCATATATTCTTTTTTACAACTTTCATAATCATGTTTCTTCAAACCACACACTCATTGTGGTAGTTACATAATATGGTGTCAATTTGAGGATTCAGAGTGAAGGGGTGGAGTCTAGTCTGTCAATCAGGCCATAGCCAATGAGGCTGCATGTGTGGGTATGGCTTTTTTCCTATGGATTCTGGGAACTCCTGTATTCCTCCTTGGAGAGGGGAGACACACTCTCTCTCTGTGGAGAAGATACATGGAGAGAGGCTAATGGAGCCCGGCCTCTAGAGCCAGAGAAGCCACTTGGAGACCCCTGCCAGCACTGAGATGCTTATACTGCACTGGATCCATGTGAATAACCACTAAGTGTCCTGTGCTTGTCCTGCATTTAGCATCATTGCCTGTGCTTCGTGATTCTGAAGAGGACTTTATAGATTTATATAGGACATAAGGGCTAATATCTGACTAATGGACTTGATCTGGATGAGGCTGGGATGTTTTCTCAATATTCAATTGCTCTTGTATATAAAGTTCTCTCTTATACACATATGTGTGTTTATGAATTTGTTTCTCTAGTCTACCCAGATTAGCACATATATATTACCCACACACAGTCATATATTTAGAGAGAAAGATAGACATAAATATATAGGGCAACTCAAGAAGACAAAGTCAATTATAATGAAATGTACATGGACCTAGATTTAGAACATCAAAAAGGAAGAACAAGTTCAGCATATCTCCAACTGTAATGCTCAAGGACAACTCCAAGTCTCAAATTGCAATATCACAAGATTCTAATGTGAAAGTATTGAATGATGCAGGAAACATCCAAATAAGTTGGAAAAAATACACAGAGTGAATGTACCAAAAAGAGCTAATCAAAGTTCCACTATTTCAGGAGATAGCATGTATGCAAGAACCAATGGTGCTGAAGGAAGAAGCTCAACCACACTGAAAGCATTAGGCTAAAAACCAGGCCCAAGGAATTGATGGAATACAATGGAAATGGTTCAACAATGTGATGGAGCACTGGATGCACTTAATCATCTATGCCAGGAAATTTGGAAGACAGCTATTTGGTCAACTGACTGGAAGAGGTCCATATTTGTACCCATTCCAAAGAAGGGTAACCCAATAGAATGCTAAAACTATAGGACAATATCATGGATATTACATGCAAGTAAAATGTTGCTGAAGCTCATCCAACAAAGGTTGCAACAGTACATTGAGAAGGAGCAGCCATAAATTCAGGTGGGGTTTAGAAGAGAACGCAGAACAAGGGATGTCATTGCTGATATCAGATAGATCGTGCTTGAAGGCAGAGAATACCAGAAAGATGTTTACTTGTGTTTATTGACTATGCCAAGGCCTCACAACTCCTCATTGTGCTCATAAGTAACTTGTACATGAATCAAGAGGCAACTGTGTGAACAGAACAAGAGTATTGCATGGTTTAAAATCAGGAAAGGTGTGTGTCAAGGCTGTATACTCTCACAATATTTATTCAATTTGTATAATGAGAAAATCATCAGAGCAGCTGGATTACATGGAGAAGAATGTGGCATCAGTATTGAACAAAGGCATTTTAGTAGCTTGTGATATGCAGATGGCACAACTTGCTGGCTGAAAGTGAAGTAAACTTGAAGCACCTGTTGAACTAGATCAAGGCTTGTAGCCTTCAATATGGATTATAACTCAATATAAACAAGTCCAAAATCCTCACAATGGGACTAACAAATAATATTATGATGAATGGAGAAAAGGTTGAAGCTGTCAAGGATTTTGTCTTACTAGGATCCACCATCAATGCTCATGTAATCTGCAGTCATCATATCAAAAGCTGAGCTGTATTAGGCAAATCTGCTGTAGAAGACCTCTTTAGAGTACTGAAAAACAAGGATATTACTTGGAGGACTAAGGTGTTCCTGATGTAAGCCATGGTATTTTCAATTTCCTCATGCATGTGATTTGTGGACATTGAATAAAGAAGACCAAAGAAGAATCTATTGACTTGAATGGTGGTGCTGCAGAAGACTGGCAAAAGGAAAAGCCAATCTGTCTTGGAATAAGCATGAGCAGAGTGTCCATAGCGGGTAGGATGGCGAGAATTAAGACTTACATACTTTTGGCATGTTGTCAGAAGAGTTCAGTACTTGGAGAAGGATATCATATTTGGTAAAGTAAAGAGCTGGCAAAAAAGAGGAAGACCCTCAATGAAATGGATTGACTTAGTGGTTAAAACAGTGGACTCAAGCATAGGAACAATTATAAAGATGGAGCAGTATTTTCTTCTGTTGTGCATAATGTTACTCTGGGTCAGAACGGACTCAATGGCACCTGGCACCTAGCAACAAGTTGATTAGATGTTTCTAGGTTTGGATATGATGGAGGAGGAGGGTGGACACATAGGTAAAGGAAAACAGATGTTATGGGTATTTTTGAGACAAACAATCTTGATTGATCCTCAATACTTAGGTCATTGAATTGTGCATGTGAAGAACAATTAAATAGTAAATGTTTTGTTACATATAAATTTACCATACTAAAAGAAATATACATGAAATATTCTTTTTGCACTGAACATGACAAGCAAGGTCATTTATTATTCCAGTACAGTTTTATAATGTTATTGTAATCACTATAACGTATAGTAAAATTTTTTCTACTTTTTTTGAGATTTTTGAGGGTTTTTTGATTTTCAATAATTTTGATATTTTTCTAATCACATGTCCAAAATGATATTAAC
>NW_022111301.1:8524823-8529875 GCF_000313985.2 Echinops telfairi | reverse complement strand
TATTAAAAATAGTGGAATTTTTCCATAAACTTTTTGAAGCCCTCTCATATATTATTAAATTTGCTTCAAAGTGGCACTAAAACTGTGAGTGATTTCTAAAGTGGAAGTTGCTTTTGAAGAAGACAAACAAGTATTCAAAAATGTAAACAAAAAAGCAAACATTTATCAAACACTTCTTTTTAGTCAGGCATTTTGTTTTATATATTATAATAAACTACTTCTAAATATTAAAGCAATAGTTCAAAAACAGTTTCTATATTTTATACAGGATAATACTCAATTGATATGAGCAAAATCATTTTCCCATAATTCAATAGTTAGTTATTGGTAAAAATATAATATGTTTCTGGGTAAATCTGGCTCTAATTTCTGAGAAAATTATGCCATTGCTTGATTCTTACTGCTTACTTCAGCATTAACGTGCTGAGTATTTCATATTAGAAAAGAAAACAAGCACCCAAATGAAGAAATTGACAGATACTGCAGAATGAGAAAATGGTGAATATGTTTATGGGTGTGTACTTATCTACTGGAAAATAACATTATTCTCTTGTAGCATTCTCTAACAATTAAAGAAAAATACATTTCAAAATGGAATTTAGTATTGATGAATGAAAAAATAATAAGTCCCCTGGGTAAGCAAACAGAAAATCAGCCCTTTTAAACTTCCAAGACACCGAGGTTAGAAAAAAAGAATGATGATAAGAAACACACTTGACAAAATTAACAGCAGCGCATTAGAAGAAAGTGGTAGATTATAAATCAGATTGCAGGTAAGGGACTTTGCAGAATAAAATTACTTCATGTGAAAATCATAGTACTTAAGTCTAAAATAGGATTAAATCAGCATATTTAAGCTCATAAGAGTTGCCTGAAAACAAAGGATAATTTAAAACATGAAGATTCATAGCTACATTAAAATATAGAAATATAGTTGGGTTTTATTTTATTTATAGATACTGAATATAGTTGTTGAACTGAACTTTATGCTATATCAGTTTATAAACACAAAAACAAACAATAATACCCTCATCAGCTTACACTATCACAATTGCCTCTTCATTCAACTCCTTCATGTGAGATAAATCAAACATTCCTCCTCTCCCCTCCCTTCCTCGTGTTTTTGGTTATTTTTTTGTTTGTTTTTTTGCTTTAAGCAGTTTTTTTTCTTTCCATGTTTTGTTTTGTTTTATATTTTAACAATAATTTTACTGGAAGCTCTTACAGATATCCTAACACTCCATAGTTCAATCTAATCCAGTAGTATTGTAAAACTGCTACTACAATCAGGCTAAAAACATTTTCTTTCTTCTTGAACTCCTTGGTATCAGCTTCCCTTTATCCCTCCCTCCCCAGAACCATTTGTTTTTCTGTATCTTGCACCATCCAATATGTCCATTCACATACAATTCTGTTGTTTGCTCCCCTCAAGTGGGGTTTTACAGCCATCAATGCTATCAGCTCTCCCTTAGTCCCCTTCCCCATCTCTCTTCCCATACCCTCAGGGAACCATTACTTCTGTTACTGTTTCTGAAGCGTTATCCATCTTGGCTTTCATGTGTAGAAGGATCTTAATTATATAAATTAACATACACAAGTCAAACACAATTAATGAGGTAAAAAGATAAAAACCATAATAGCAATGGGAGGAAATATTAAATAACTAGAGGAGAGCCATGTGTTTCATCATTTCTGTACAGGTGGGTTTTGGGTCTCCACTAAATCCATACCCCTTCACTTTGAGTTGGTTGCTTGTTTAAGAACTTCTGATACCTCTCCCCATGGATACCTCATGTCACACAGCCTGGTGTGCTTCTTCCATGTAGGCTTTCTTGCTTCCCTCATAGATGACTGCTTGTTTAGCTACAAACCTTTAAGACCCCAGATGCTGTATGTTTTGATAGTCGTGCACCATCAGCACTAACACCTGCCTATGTACCCATGTTGTCTTCAGCAACTGTGTAGGGAAGGTGAGCATCATACAATGGCACATTGTTAGAACAAAATGTTCTTGTACTTAGGTAAGATTTAAGTAGAGGCCCAAAGTCCATCTGCTTCCTTGTATTTACATATATATACATATATTAACAAATACACCTATGTTTGTGTATTTATACATATTCATATCTATATATGTTTTATTAAACATAATTTGCATATCATACAATTCAATAGTTCAATTACATCAAGAAGAGTTTTACAATCATCAGCATATTCAGTTTTAGAACATTAATACAATTTTTGAGTGAAAAGAATTATGCCACAGTTGAAACCTTTATAATTGCTTCATACATCTCATATTTATAACCTAACCTGAACAACAACAAAATGCTGCTGTAGAGTATATGTCAACAATATAAACCAATAGAACAGAATTGCTCCTTAGACTTTCTGGGGCTGTAAATCTTTGTCAGAGTAGATAGTCCCATCTTTCTACCACAGAGCATCTGGTAGATAAACTGTCCATGATACCTCCAGGAATTTTTCACTTATAATCTACAGTACACAACTAACAGACTTTGGGGAAATATATCATGTTTGCATTAAGAAAATGAAATATATATTTACAGTGTCTTAGAGACAATCAAAATTTCTTCCTAATATTTTATTAGCATTTCGATAAACTTAAAATGTAATATAAATGTGTCAACAATAAAGCTATCAAAGATAGGATTTTACTTTTATTCACAATCAATGCCCATGGAAGCAGCAGCCACGAAAGCAAATGATGTATTGAATTGAGCCAGTCTGCTTCAGAAGACCTTTTAAAGTTGTTAGGAAGCAAAGATGTAAAGTTGAAGAGTAAAGTGCACCTAAACTCAGTCAGGATTTATTCTTCTCACATTCACATGAAAACTTGACACTGAACAAAGGAGACACAAGAATTAAAGCTTATGAAAAACTGTGTCAGCAAAGAATATGAGCTGTATCATCAAGTGGCAAAAAAACAAACAAATCTGTGTTTACAGCCATAATGCTTTTTAGATGTGATCACTTTATCTCAAATAATTTGGATATGTCATAAGGAGGGACTCGTTTGTGGAAACAGATAGCATGCTTGGTAAATGGTCACCAAAAATAAGGAAGACGCTCATTAAGATAGATTGGCACAGTGGCTACAATAAAGGAGTCAATTATAGGAATAATTATAAGAATGGAATCGGACCATATGGTGTCTCATTCTGTTTTATATAGGGTCACTGTGAGTGGAAATTGATTTGATAGTACCTAACAATAACATCAAAATTCCATTTTAAACATATTTCATTTTGTCAATAAGCATTCTATAATCATTCCTCTTCCACAACTCAACAGTGAATAGCTTTTGTTTTTATGTGAATTATTAAAAATATTAGAATACCTAAGATTTTATATTAATTTCTATATATCTGCTTCTTAGTATCCAGTTAGTATGTTAGCTGCTTTTCAGATTTGAGAAACACACCATTATAGCAATTTCTAAAATTTTATACTTTGAAAGCCATTTTAAGTATAAATGATCCAAAAGTTGTCTATTCAATAGAATGCATTAATAAAAGGCAAAAAATGTCTGATAGCTTCTTTTAATGAGTTAGGCAATATATAGGATTAGCTGGTTGAAGAGGGTCAAACCATTTAATATCTGTATGTGTTTGTTCGGTGTATTCAAGTTGTTGCCAAGTTCTAGTATAGTTTAGGAGTTTATGCTGTTATTCCAGTATCTAATCATAATATTAGTCTGCTTAGCTACATTTACACCACAGCCCACCATACTGTTGTGGTTTTTTCAATGATCTTTTCTAGTTGGGCTCTTTTGTCAGTAGTAATGTTTGCAGCTTCTGATGATAAAAAATAAAAATCACTCATAGTCATTGAGTTGATATCAACTCATAGTAATATTAAATTCAGTTCAATGAACTTTACTGAGTTATTATCAAGAGTGGAACAAAGGAGGGTTTAAGAAAAAAATAAAATATCCAGAAAAGAAGCCTTCACTGTAAGGTACTAGCCTTTTACTTTGTTAATTTATATGGAGATGAATAAAGAAAAACAAGTAGCTGTCAAAAATGGTTTACACTTAAGTGAAATCTAAAGGTAGGTGGTTTAACAATCCATCGGGTATTACTCAGTGTTACCCAGCGGCACCCAATCATATCATGCAAGAAAAGGCCTGGTGACTCACATATATTATGATTAAAACCAAAGCCAATCTTGCTGCCATGCAGTCAATTATTTTTCTTTTTTTTATTAGTAACATCCTTTATTACCAATAACATAAATTTTATATTAATAACTTAATTTATGCATTTAAATAGAATAGTGTTACTATTTTTAAATATCCAAGATTTCAGATGGTTCTCCTTGTAACCTATTATTATTTTTTTACTGCTTCTTTCCTAAAGGCTTCAAGATTTGCTTATCTTTAAAATTTTTTTAAAATCATTTTAATGGTGTCTCTTACATCCCTATCACAATCCATACACAGATCCATTGGGTCAAACACATCTGAATATATGTTGTCATCATCTTTTTCAAAACATTTTCTTTCTACTTAAGCCCTGGCATCAGCTCATTTTCTCCCTCCCTCCCCAACCCTCTCTCCCTCATACCCTCTTCATAATTTATAAATTATTCCGTTTTTTTCCATGTCTTACACCAACTGCTGTCTCATTCTTCTCACTTTTTTGCTGTTTGTCCCCCTGGGATGGGGGCCATATGTCAATCCTTGTGATCGGTACTCCCTTATCCCTCCACCCCAACTGTGACCCTCCTAGTATCGCTGCTCCATCTATTGGACCTGAGGGGTTTATCTGTTGTGTATTACCTGTCTTGCGAGCTCCCTTCTGTACTAGTATACATGCTGTGGTCTAGCCATATTTATAAGATAGAATTGGGTCATGGTATTGCAGGGTGTGGGGAGGAAGCATTAAAGAACCAGAGGAAGGTTATGTGTTTCATCAGTGCTGTGCTGCACCTTGACTGGCTCTTCTCTTCTCTTCTACTGATGGTCATTGGATCTCCACTCTGCCTTCCCCCTCATCCCCATTGATATGCTTTTTGTTTGTTTTGTTT
>NW_022111301.1:8518595-8524004 GCF_000313985.2 Echinops telfairi | reverse complement strand
GGTCTGAGAATGATGTACAAATGCGCTTTACACAATTGATATTTGTATGGATTGCGATAACAATTGTATGAGCCCCTAATAAAATGTTAAAAAAAAATTCCAGGTCTGTCTGTTGAGCTTTATGAGTGTTTTCCAATTGAGTCCAGTGGGGTGCCATGCCCTGGCCCTCAAGTCCAGCGTTGGCATTCCTCTGGGACTTCGTTGTTTTGCTCCCTTTGCTGCTTCGTTGTATACCTTTAGTGTTCACCCCCATGTGGTGGAGTCGGTTCAGGCACGTACCCACATGGAGTTCTCAGTGTGGTCCCTCTTAGCGCTATGTGTCAGTGAGAGACATGTCACTCTGTCTCATGGTGGGGCCAGCCCTGTGATCCACTCTGTGCTTTGGCTGCTCTGAGCCAGAATAATTGTTCTCAGGGCTTTGTGGGCCAGGGTGTGTTCCACTCTCTCCTTCCCTCTTCCTTAGCTCCTGATGAGACACACCCCACTTCGTGAGCTGCAACTGCAGCGCTGTCCTCTGAAGTGCATTCCTCTGAGGTGTTGGGTGCCCACATAGCTGTAATTAGCGTCCGGCCCTGCTGACTTTTCTGTTGGTTCTCTGGCTCATGCCTGTATGTTGCATTCACATCTTGGTGCTCCAGGTTGAAGTATGGTCCCTCTTTCCCTTTCCTGTGGAGATATAGCATCACCCTACCCTTGGGTGGGTTAGTGCCATGTCCCCCCACCTCCCCAGTCTCTCTCTCTCTTTTTTTCTTCTCTCCCTCATTATTTGGCTGCCATACACATCCCTGGGTTGGGTTTGGCACCTGCCCGTAATAACTGGACCTCAACCTGGGAATGTATGTATTTAGTAGCTTTTCCCATATATTCCTTTTTGCTTTTTTTTGCTTACCTCAGTGGACACATGTGGTACTTGTCCTTTTGTGCTTGGCTTATTTCACTTAGCATCATTTCCTCCAGTTCTTCCCATGCAGCAGTGTGTTTCATGCATTCATCCCTGCTTTTTAAGGATGCATAATACTCCATTGTATGTAGGTACCACACTATATCTTACTACTGTTATCTCAGTCGAGGTTTTCTGCATATTGTAATCAAATTGTTAACATGCATTACAATGAGTCACAAATGTATTTTAAGTCCTCTCTGGAAACCGGAAATGTGGTTTTCTTGCTCTTTTGGCCTTACCACTTGCTGATCTACTTACGCATCTAAAAACTAGGTACTGCAGGTTCCACCACAGCCACAAGTATTTCTGCATTCACTACCCAGATTCATGGCCTAAGTGGCCTCCCCAAGCTTGTTTTTGCTGACATTTGCAAACCAGAAGCCGCCATTTAAAAACTGTCAAAGCAAATTGAGTCCTTAGCCAAAGTAACCTTGAAAAATAGGTAAGGTTTTGATTTGTTATTCTTCAGACAAGGTGGACTGTGTGCTGCCCTTGGAGAAGAATGCTGTTTTTCTGCAAAGAAAACTGTAATTGTGTGGGGAAACCCTCTTCTTAGTCTGCAAGAGTGGAGGAAATGCCACAATGGAGTCTACAGTCAGCTTATATCAAAAATTGTTTAATTGGCCTCCTTACATTACATCACAACCTTAATTACTGGCCTTTTTTGGTTCCCTATTGCTATTAATACTGAGACCATTAATTGGGCCATGCATTATTAATGCATTAATAAAGTTCATCCAGAACCTTATAAGGGCTGTTAAGTTTATGGTACTAAGAACCCAATATGCAAACCAATGTCCAAAGGAGTTATTGATGAATCAATGATTTGATCCTCAAATAAAAACAGTGGGGAATGAGGTAGACTAATGAAAGAAACTCCATTTTGTCAACTGCTAGATGATCTGTCTGCATCCCCTTCCCTTCTTGGAAATCCTAACTAGTGTTTGATTTTAGAAGGCACACTTTATTACTGGGAATAGGACGCTATAATTTATTTAGATGATTCTTTATATTGTTCCTTTTGATGTTATAACCAGGATATGATCATTAATCTTACTATGTTTATTGTGTTAGCCAGTACATTATAATCAATCCTGCCAAAGTGGTTTAATAGCTGTACCATGCTTTGCTCTAAAGAATAATGACATTAATTCTGTTCTCTGCCTTTGTCAGACTGCTCACTCTATAGGAAAATCCCTGAGAGATGGCTGTTTTGCCTACACAAGCAGACTATCATTTCCCCTTGAGACTGCAACCTAAAGAATTGCTTTTAGATTCTAACCTTATAAAGACAAATCTAAATTTCAAGACGTAAGAGTGGCTGTCATTTATTTGAACCCACAACGCTAGAGTCAGTGGTATTGTCCCTTGGGATGGGGGTGCTAGAACAATGGGGGGTGGGGTACCACAAAGTAAATAACTAAATAAGCACCAGATATACACACTCGGTCCTGGATCATGGGCTGGAAGACAACAGGTTTTCATTGCCAGGGGCCAGAGTCTTCCCCCCCCCCCCCAAAAAAAAAGGTGGCAGTGGGCCAAGTACTTGTCTGTCTGTCCGTTTGTCATACTATGGTGTCTTGAAAGAAAATCCTAAAGTACAAATCGACTCTGTACCACATGGGGCCAGCGTGAATCCAAATGGATAGGACAACAATTGGTTGTTATTGGTTTTCTTTGAAGAGCGAGGGAAATGAAATATTTCTAAGGTTACTGCATTAGCAATATCAGACTATTACTCCAAGCAGTGTGCCCTTGTTAACAAAATGATCCCTACCATCAGAGCTCAAAAATTAAGTTTCAAATTAACCACTCCTTGATAGCCCATAACTGTCCCCCATTCAAAGCCACCATCACTGCTTATGTTGGTGTCTTCCACAATATTCTCTTTCCCACCTTCATTCATTCAACCTTCCCTCTCTAACAGATGCTGTAGATTGCCAAGGGCATGATACTCCCAAAACCACAGTACTTTAAAATATCACCCACTTTTCTTGAATAATTTTGGTGACCCCTTTGTTAAATTTCATTATTGTTATCTCTCATTCCATCAATATTAATATATATACATTTTCACAATCTATGCTATAGTAGCAGCTTTTCAAGAATATCTTTCTCTGGATCCATTTGACAAGTTCGATTAACTCTAAAATAGGTTTTTTTTGCTTTATGAAATTCTTTGTGATATAATATTTTCAAATACACATTTGGCTTTTACTTTTATTAGGCTCCTCTTCTAGAGAGTTAAAAGAAGCAATGATAACTCTGGAATTAGGTATTAATCTTCACACTGCAAAGCTAGTAATTAAAAAAACATCTGTCACTCCATGGGAAAAAGATGAGACTCTCTATTCCCATAATGTTTACAGTATCAGAAATCCTGTATGAGTCAGAAACCACCTGATGGTAGGAGGATTTTGAGATATAGTCAATAACTTAATATGGCCATTCTAATCATAATCCCTTTTACCATAATTCCTTGTGTAATGTGATGAAAATTCTAGCCTTTGTGGATAGGTTATAATCCAGTTTTGGGAAGAGAAATCTGGTATAGTGAAAGATGCAAGAAGCACCAAAAGAAGATGGAAAGAATACACAGAATCACTGAAAAGAACGCTGATCAATATCCCACCATTTCAGGGTGTAACATATGAGCAAGAAACAATGGTGCTGAAGGAAGAAGCTCAAGCTGAGCAGAAAGCATTAGCCAAACATGATAAATCCCTGGACACCCTTAATCATCTATGTCAGGAAATTTGGAAGACAGTTAGTTGGCCAACTGACTGGAAGAGATTCATATGTGTAACCATTCCAAATAGAGATGACTCAAAAGAATGCTAAGATTATAGAACAATATTATTGATACTCCACACAAGTAAAATTATGCTGAAGAGCATCTAACAAAGTTTACAGCAGTGCTTTGAGAATTATCTACCAGAGATTCTGACCAGATTCAGAAGAGGATGCACAACAAGGGATATCAGTGCTAATATCAGATGGATCTTGGATGAAAGTAGAGAATACCGAAAATATATTTAGTTGTGCTTTATTTACTATGCCACTGCTTTGGACTCTGTGAATCATAACAAACTATGGATAACTTGAGAAGGATGGTAATCCCAGAACACTTCATTGTGCTCATGTGGAATTTGTACATGCACCAGGCAGCCATTGTGTGAACAGAACAAGGGAATACTCCATGGTTTAAATCAGGAAAATGGTGCAACAGAATTGTATCTTCTCATCAGACAGATTCAATCGATATGATGAGCAAGTCACCAGAGAAGCTAGATTGTATGGAAAAGAGAGTATGGGATCAGGACAGGAGGAAGGCTTTGATACACAAATGATACAACCTTGCTTAGTGAAAGTGTAGAGAACTTCAAGCACTTGCTGATGAAGATAGAGGACTGTAGTCTTCAGTATGGACTATAACACAATGTAAATAAGAGCAGAATCCTCACAACTGGACCAATAGGTAACATCATGATATATTCAGAAAAATTTATCCAGACCTGCTCAACTGCATTTGTAATTGACTATCTCAGATAATCATTTGAACAGAAAATTTTCCTGAAAGAAGTAAAATTTCAATTATGTGTACATGCCACTAATATATTTTTACACGTAATATGTATTTTCTTAGTTTAATATAACACTACATTTGTTTTCTCAAGCAATATTAATCATTACTAAATAAGTTTAAACCCCCCCCCAAATATATTCATTCTCAAATGTTTATAAACTCAGGAAAATTGAGGTAGAAGTTTAGTTTTCCGTTTTACTTCAACTAATCAAAATTTGAACCCTATAGATAGTCAGTATGGAGATAATATCCATTGACAAATACAGACTCAGCATCTGTTTCTCAACTCCATCATTATAATCCCATTTTTTGCAGGAATTAATTTCCCTTATCCATGGTATTGTGTCTCAGATCCTTTAAACCTAAGTGTGGGAGGGTCAAACCTAGTATGCTCTTTATTTGGCAATGAGGAAAGGTCAGTCCCTGTCTGAAGAGTTTAAAGGGCAGTATTATATAGCATATCTTATCTGACACTTGAGGGCATCTCAAGAATAGATTTGACTCACTTAATAACTGAGAATTGATGAGATGTGGGGTGTCATCAAGAACATCATACATAAAGAATACAGAAGGTCATTAAGAGGAAAGAAAATATTAAAGTAGATGCATAAGAGACTCTGAAACTTGCTCAAAATAATGTAATAGCTAATGCAAATGGAAGAAATGATGAAGTAGGCGAGTTGTACAGAAAATTTCAAAGGACAATTGGAAAAGACAAAAGTATTAAAATCATTTGTGCAAAGGCTTGTATTTAGAAAGTCAAAAAGGTAAGTGGCCTACATTGCTTCATGTGTGTGCATTGGATTCATCTTTAGTAGCTTACAGTTTACATTTTCAGCCCAGAAACACATTATTCATAGGAGAATTACCCAAGAAAATA
>NW_022111301.1:8512669-8516841 GCF_000313985.2 Echinops telfairi | reverse complement strand
CAAGGGTTATTTTAATGTCTAAGGAATCGCAGGTCTCTGTCATCAACTTATTACTTTTGTTCTCAGAAACAATATCATTTTCAAGCATTACATTGTTATGATACTCATTCAAGTAAAAATAAGACTACACACACACAAATAAATAATGAATCATTGGATCACAGGCAACAAAATACAGTTTGAGTAGGAATTTTGTTCTATATCTTTCAGTTTTTTGAATTGCTAAAATAAACTCTTTACAAATAGAATTCATTATTTTTTTATACATGTCTAAATGTTACCTGAACAAGAATGGATCCTTAACCCATATTAAGTTTAGCTAAAAATTGTGTGGATGCTGAGGCTCATTAGTTTTCTCTTTAACCTGGGAAATGAGATAAGTCTGCTATTTATTAAATGGAGAAAATTATAAATTTGCTCACAGAGGGACACCTGAAGTTTGTCACAGAGCAAAGAAATAAAAAGCAAAGATATAGACAGAGATGAGATTAATAACATTCAATGTTATATTGTGAAAAGTAAAAACTATTGAAAGTGGACAGAAAAAAAAATTAGGCGTGTACAATATTCTTGGAAAGTAATGGCATAATGAATCCTTTTCCCGAGGGAGCTCATTATGAGCTATTCTGAAAAGCACACCTCAAATATTGACAAGGAGGCTGCTCACATTTGGTTCTTAATTAATGAATCTCTCCTCATACCTTTAAAGAGGTTTATCAAAGACATTTTTCTATACTAACAAGCATACTGTGAAGCCACATGTTGGGAGACATAAATAAATAAAATATTAAAAATATATCTTCAGACTTGGAAAAATAAATTTCTCCAGCTGTCAAGGAGAAAAAGAAAATCTTTGTGATACACACACACACAAATCAATCATACATTTTTAATCTCACAGAACATCACCTATGATGGCAACTTTTATCAAAATATGTAATCTTGGGATAAACTTTGTAAAAATAGTTTCACAGTTTACTTTATTTGATGAATGCTTTTCATTCCATTTTTATATAGGAATTTCTAAATATTTGTTGTCTATTTAGCACACACACAGACAAAAATTTAAAGTATACTCATAAATATACATAAGCTTGATTGATAACGTGGTTATTACCCTTTCCTGCAAATATGTCCATGAATGTGGTGGAACATACATGGGGTCAAAATTACAAAACTTTCATAGACATAACTAAACACCATGAATGTGGTGGAACATACATGGGGTCAAAATTACAAAACTTCCATAGACATAACTAAACACCATGAATGTGGTGGAACATACATGGGGTCAAAATTACAAAACTTTCGTAGACATAACTAAACACTGTGAAGGTATGCATTGCTGTGCCTTAGGACTCCTGACCTTAGTCTCAGGGTACACCCAGGTAAATTGGTATAGCATAGTGTTCTATATCTATCTTGGATGAGTAGGAACTAGAGTCTTAAAAGCTCATGAGCAGCTATCTCAGGTGCAACTATTAGTCTTTCCCTGTGGGACAGATAAAAGAATAGTGAAAATTGGAGAGAAATAGAAGTGAGTCCTATGGACTAATGAATGAATAATGCATCAGACTTCAGCCTCCATGAACTGAGACCAAGATAACTAGATGCTAGGCAAGTACCTAGCATTTACTAACAGCTCTGAAAGGGATCACATGAGAAGATCCTGTATAGAATGAGAGAAAATGTGATTTTGAGGCAAAATTTAAAATTGAAAAAAAATAGTTGCCTTACTGATTAGCTAGCAACTGATAGAACCCAGGAGATGATGGCCTTCAGGACTGAAATATAGCTCACCAATGGCCCCATTTTCAGCAAAATTACAAATTGATGGACAACATCAGAAAGGTACTCATACCATAGAATATTAAATTATTTGATATCATGATGTTACATTTACGAAAAAAAACTGCAAAATTTATAAATTTTAAAAGGAGTGAAAACCTGGTAAAATGGATAAAAGCACAGAGAGAAAAGGAATACATGATGTTCCATTGTGGAGGACAGCTGTCAATGACAAGAAACAAAATGTGTATAGATTGTTGAATGTAAAACTGATTATCTGCTCTGTAAACCTTCACCAATTCACAATAGAAACTTAAAACAATCAGAAAAAAAGAAAGCTGCAAAGGCACCTAAATCTTTCTAACACTAATGTCACTTTTAAGTGTTTTAGGTAATAAAAGAAAGCAGCGCCCTGAAAGTCCTGATGACATGTTTTATGGAATCCGAGTTTTCTGAGGAATGCACAATGGCAAGGCATGGGAATATCAGCAATGGAAAAGAGTTGGGAATGTATTTCAGCCTTACATAAGTTGTCATTTCATGTCAATAGCTTGATATGGGGTTTTAAGTTTATCTAATTTAAATCACACATAAACTAATCAATGAATTTACCCTTATTTTATATGTTCTGGAGTTTCTGTCAATTTTCCATGACTGATATTAAATTTGGCCCTTAATGGATAAAACTATCTGTCAAAATTATGATTCCCTAGAAACATTCCCTTTAATTTCTTGTAAATGTACTAAATTATATGACTGCCTCTAATATGTTGGTCTGCTATTTGATTGCTTTATTAGTATTCTGATTGTTTTCATTGCTGCAGATTTATCAGGCATAATAGCCTAACTAAGATTTTTAGCAAACATTTTTATTCCTCTTCCTTATTTATATTCTGTGATCATTTGTTTTTTTCTTTATTTTTTTCTAGTGTTTTATTACTAAATTTCTATTCAAATATGTAGTCTTCCAAAAACATATTTCTCCATAATAAACTAACATTCACTTTAGATACTTTAAATTATTATTTGACACGTCACAAACTATTTAAAACACTATTTAACTATGATACTCGAGGTGTAAATCATTAAGGATTTCTCAGGGATAGAAATACTCATCAATGCTTTAGTTATAAAGATCTCCAATGTAGATAACTCTGAAATACTGGAGAATGTATTTTTAGATTTCACTTCACTTTAGACAAAAGAGATTATTGCAGTCTTATATTTCCAGTGTTAAGTGTCCATTTTAGGTGATTGAAAAGTTCTCACCAATTACTACTCCATTCCCTATAGAATGGATAAACTCCACATCTGTGCACCTATGAACAAATCAATTATTTTAAGTAGCACAGACCCCTGTCCTTCACTGCAAATGTCTCTCTGGAGTGTTTTGCTAGGTTGCATTTGATTTAAATGGTTCCATTGGGATCCAAATGTACTCCCAACTGTGTATAGCTTATCATTTTCATGTTAACACATTTTTTGACCTTTTCCTACCATTTCACACAGAAAAATAAAGGCTTTATTTTACTTTCCTTCCAAGTGCACTTAATTTTAAATATTTAATATCCTGAATATGCATTTCTTTTCTAATATGAAGACAGAATGAGAATTGTAGAAGCAAAATGGCAACAGACCTTTACAAGGTTACCAACTGCTTCTAATATGTTGCTGTCCTCATTACTCTAAGCCCATAATCATTAACATTCTTGTATGGAAAACATTGTCAGCAAATAATATCCAATAAAAAGAATATTTTATTTACTAATATTAATAATTGATGATAAATTTCTATAGCTACTCATTTTATTCCACTTCCTAACATGGACTCCCCATATGTTTTCACTAACACTGGTAGAGTAACAACAAACATATATGCATTACAATGCATTTATCTGCCTTAGTAACATTGTCTAATAGTATTCTGATATTTCCTTTATCTGGCTTTATCATATCTTTTTTTCTATGAAAATTTTACAGTAACCATAGGTTCAAAGTTAATTTTTTAACCTAAGCACAGTATTTTTGAAGTGATAACACAGTAAAATAACCATATAAACACTTGGTGAAGTATATTTACAGTCCTGGCAGTTATTTCTGTAGTAATATGCTCTTTTAGAAGAATTAATACCAGACTAGGAGCTCTGGTGGTGTGGTGGTTACACAGTAGGTTGAACTCAGTATGGTCGGCAGTTCAAAACTACCTGTAGCTCCAGGGGAAATAGACTGGGCTTTCTGTTTCCAAAAACAATTACAGTATGTTTCATCGGTGCTATTCTACACCCTGACTGGTTCGTCTCCTTCCTGGGATGTCCATTTGCCTACAGACAGGCTTTGGGCTTTGGGTCTCCATTCCTCACTCCCCCTCATTCACAATGATATGA
>NW_022111301.1:8506602-8512356 GCF_000313985.2 Echinops telfairi | reverse complement strand
GATACCAAGGGCTCAAGTAGAAAGAAAATATTTTGAGAATGATGATGGCAACAAATGTACAAATGTGCTTGACACAATAGATGTATGTATGGATCATTATAATAGTTGTAAGAGCCCCCAACAAAAAGATTTAAAAAACAAAAGTA
The DNA here is from genome assembly GCF_000313985.2 of Echinops telfairi. Taxonomy (NCBI): domain Eukaryota; kingdom Metazoa; phylum Chordata; class Mammalia; order Afrosoricida; family Tenrecidae; genus Echinops; species Echinops telfairi. Next base: position 8,512,210 of record NW_022111301.1, on the reverse strand, counting down.
GTTACAGTATCAGAAACCCCCAGGGGACGGTATAAAATAGCATTGGCTCGATGGCAGTGAGTAAGAAAGTTCCAGGGAATTGGAGAATACTGATGTCCCAAATATCCAAAATTTAAATGCTGCTAATTCAGCTCAATTTTCCTCCCACTCCTCCCTTGAGGAAATTCCTTCATCTCTCTGGGTCAGTGGTTCTCAACCTTCTGAATACAGTTCCTCATGTTGTGGTGAGCCACAATCATAAAATTACTTTCATTGCTACTTCATAATTGTAATTTTGCTACTGTTATGAATCTGGCAACCCCTTGGAAAGGGTTGTTTGATCCCCAGAGGGGTTGCAACCCACAGGTTGAGAACTGCTCCTCTGGGTTGTGTGATTCATTGCAATGTTCCATAGAAACCCCCAAAACTTTGAGGGAATGTCTCAAGTGGTGGAGGGTGCTGTTTAGTCTCCAACCCAAGAGCCAGGCAGAGGTAGGCCAAATACAGGGACCAGTGCCAGAGGGAAACCAAGTTCAGGGGCCAAAGCCTGAAGTCCAAATGTGCCAAGTACCATAGCAGGTCATCTTGTTCTTAAAAAAATCAATCAGGAAAGTAGAGATCTGGAGGTAAGACTTTGGATGTGTAGAATTGCATGTGGCACCATTATATGGCTCACTCTAGGTTCTAACAGGAATTCAAAGATGTTATCAGGCAAACAAAGAGTGTGGCCCTATTTAAACTCTGTAGGAAGAAAAAATATAAGTCCCGTTCTATTCTTGTTTTTAGAGAATGTGCTCAAAAATGAGACTACAACCACAGGTGTATGAGTCCAGAATTATAAAATATAATTTATGAATCATGGCTAGAAAGGACATAATAATTGGTGATTACTCAATATCTCTTACACTTTCAAAATTATCTAGCTTTATATGTATCTGGTATGACTGATCATAGTCTCAGTAATTCCTACTAAATGAGTGAGTTGATGTTGTTAGGTGCCATCAAGTTGGTTCTGACTCATGTTGGTCCTATGCACAAAAGAATGAAACACTACACAGTTCTACTCCATCCTCACAATGATTCCTTACAGCTTACAGTTAAAATAGTAAGTGAATTCTTGGAAGAACATGTCCCCAATATCAGAAAGGTGGAGAAAATAACCATTCAGAAAGCAGTTAGATTAAACTGTCCCCCAAAATGCATCAATATATACAGTAGTTAAATTATAGGATTTCAAAGAAAAGGGGAGAACCAAGAGGGCAGATAAAGAGAACAAGGCAGGCACATATAAAGGTACAGATAAGAATAAGCTCAGATCTCTCCCCAGTAACACTCACTCCCCAGTAACACAGATAAGAATAAGATCACTCCCTAGTAACCTTGCGGAAAGAAGAAACTGGAGTGACATTTTTCTGAAAGGTGAAAGACAACAATCACAATCCAAGGATTATTTATCCAGCAAAGCCCTCCATCAAATTCTCTCTCAGCATTTGAATGAGAAATAAACGGTTTCTCTAATAAGGAAACTTTTGGGAATTCATAATAACAAAACCAACATTACAAAAAATGCTTTACAGTTCTTTATGGGCAGAAAATTAACAACTGCTACACACAAACATGGGCTCAACACAGGGTGTAACACCAACTAGCAACCTATACCTTGAAAACAGAGATCCTAGGGAGAAATAAAGAAGGAATAAACCCCTCTCATGTGCACACACCATCTATAAAGGAGAAGAAAGGAAAATATAAAAAACAAATAGTAGGAGATGACAGCAACTAAACTATATTTAGATTTAATTATACTGAATGTTAATGGTTAAAACCCATCTATTAAAATACAAAGGGTAGCAGACTGGATTAGATAACAAAAGCCATCAATCTGCTGCCTTCAAGAGACACATTTCAAATTCCCAGAAAAAATTAGAGTGAGAGTCAAAGGATGGGGAAAATTTTACAAAGCAAATGGCAATAAAGATAAAGTAGGGGTGGCAATCCTAATCTCTAACCAAATAGATATCCAGGTAAAGGATATAATGAGACCAAGGAATGGGCATTACATAGCGCTGAAGGGGTATGTAAACCAAGAAGCCATAAATATTATAAACACATCGTGCCCAATTAAAGACCCTTGAAATTCCTCAAACAAATCTTCAAAAGATGAAAATGAAATCACCAGGTCAACAATTATAGTAGGTGAGTTCAGTATACCACTTTCAAAGAAAGAATGATCAACAGGTAAGAAACTTAGTAAAGAAACTGAAGAGCTGAACAGTGAAACAAATAAACTTTAACCACCAACAAGCAAAGACATTCTTCTACAGTGCACATGGCTCATGCTCAAAAATAGACCACATTCTTTGACGCAAGGCAAGATACAGGAAGCTCAAACACATAGATGTCATTCAAACCACCTTCTCTGACAACAGTACTTGGGGAAAAAAACAAACACTTTGAAACTTAACACGCTTCTCAAAAAGGAATGGTATTAGCCCAAATTAGAGAAGAACTTAAGAAGTTGCTAGGAATCAATGAGAACTAACATACAACATACCAAAGCCTATGGGACACAGCAAAGGCAGTTATCAGAGGTCACTTTATTGCAATAAATTCACACATGAAAAAAGAGGAGAGAAGGAAGGTCAGCAACTTACTCAACACTTCCAGCAGCTAGAAAAGAGCCATCAGCATAATCCTTCTAAACGTGCACACACACACACACACAAAGAAATGATAAAACAGCAGAGATAAATGAACTGGAAAATATAAGACTGGAAAAAATCAGCAGAGCAGAAATAGGTTCTTTGAAAGAAAAAAAATCGACAAAACACTAGCAAAGTAACGAGGAAAAAGAAAGAGCAGACATGAAAATCTAGAATTAGGGATGAAAAATGGGATGTCACAACAGACTCAAATGAAATTTAAAAAGATGAATTATACAGTACTACTGAAGATTTTATTCCAGCAAATTTAATAATTAGGAAGATATAGACAAATATCCAGAAAAATCACTCTTTTCCCAAATTAACACATATGGATATTATGAATTTGAAAATACCAATGGCAAAAGAAGAAATAGACAAAGTCATCAAGAATCTACCAACTGACTGCTCTTCACATCAGATAAGAACGCAGAAGAAGATATCAAAAAGGTGGTACTCTTTACAATAGCCAAACACAGATTGAATATCTAGGGATATACTTGACGAAGAACAAAAGATCTATATGAGAAAAACAACAGAACACTATTACAAGAAGCCAAGGGTGACCTCAAAAAATGAAAGAACATCCCTTGCTTGTGGATTGAAAGACTCAATATGGTAAAGATGTCAGTTTTGCCCAAAGTACTCTATAAGTTTAATGCAATCCCAATACAATTGCCCTCATATTTATTCAAAGAAATTGAAAAACTGATAACCAACTTCATATGGAGAGGGAAGAAGCCCAGAATTAGCAGAGAACTCCTCAACAAGAAGGACAGAGTGGGAGGCCTTGCTTTACCTGACTCTAGCACATATTATACAACCACAGTGGTCAAAATTGCATGGCATTGGTATAATGACAGATACTCAGACCAATGGAAAAGAACTGAAAACCCAGAAATTAAATTATCAGCATACAGACGATCTTTGATAAGGGCCCCCAAGATATCAAATGGGAAGTAGATGCCCTCTTCAATAAGTGGTGCTGGAAAAATGGATATATACCTGCAGAAAAATGAAGCAAGACCCTTATCTCGCTCCATGCACAAGAATAAACTCAAGGTGGATCACAGACTTGAGTTCAAACCCCAAATCAATAGAGCCATCAATGAGGGAATTGGGACAAACCTGAGAACTTTGGCGCAGGGAATACATAGGCTATCAGAAATAGGGGAGGTCACAAATACAGATGAGTCACAAATTGACAAGTGAGATATAATGAAGATAAAACACCTGTGTATACCAAAAGAATTCACAAAGAGTGTAATAAGAGAGCCTATGGACCAAGAAAACCTTTTTAAGAGTGACACATCAGACAAAGGCTTTATCACTAAAATCTATAATACTGTGCTAGCTACCAAAAAGAAAAAAAACCTAATTGCCCACTGAGGAAGTGGGGAAAGGACCTGCATGGAAGTTTCACAAGAGCAGAAATCCGAAAGGCCAATAAGGATATGAGAAAATGTTCCCAATCGTTAGCCATAAGAGAAATGCAAATTAAATCAACAATGAGATGCCAAATAATACTCTCAAAGATAACCCAATTCAAAATATCAGAAATCACCAAGTGTTGTAAGACCTGTGGTGAGATAGGAACTCTCATCCACTGCTGGTGAGCCTGTAGGAATGTAGAACCATTATGGAAATTAATTTGGTGATATCTAAAACAGATGGAAATTGAGCTACCATATGACCCAGCAATCCCCCTACTGGGCATATACCCAGAAGAGGCAAGAAACAAACCAAGGCCAGACATCTGTGTTCCAGTGTTAATCATGGCACAGTTCACAATTACAAGGAGTTGGAAACAGCCCATATTTCCATCTATAGACAAATGGATTAAAAAACTATGGCACATACACACAATGGAGTAGTATACATCCTTAAAAAGCAGTGATGAATGCATGAAGCACATCGCCACATGGGAAGAACTGGAGGAAATTATGCTAAGCGAAGTAAGCTAAGCACAAAAGAACAAGTACAACATTGAGTCTGCTGAGGCAAGCTTAAAAAAAATGCTAAAGGGGCATAGGGAAAAAGCTACTGTGTACATTCCTGCGGTGAGGACCATTTAGTATGGCAGGGGCCAGACCAAATCCAGGGATACATATGATAGCCAACTAAAAAGGAGGGGGGAAAATAAAAAAATAAATAAACAAGTAGCCGGGGAACAGGGCATTAACCCACCCAAGGGGAGGGTATTGTTTATAGATCCACAGGGAAAGAGGGACCAGATTTCAACCCACTGCTCCAAGATGTGAATGCAACATACTGGCATGAAGCAGGGAAACAATACAGAGGTCTGAGGGGCCAGCCCCAAGCCCAACTACATGGACAAACCCCCTCTCCCCAGAAGAATTTACTTCAGAGGACAGCACTGAAGCTAGAGATCAGAGAGAGGAACATGTCTGATTAGAGCACACAGGAGCAAATAAGGAGAAGGAAGAGAGAGTGGATCACATCCTAGCCTACTGAGCCTTGAGGACGATATCTCTGCTCAGAGCAGCCAATGCACAGAGAGAACCATATGACCGGCCGCACTACAAGACACATCCCTCACTGACCCATAGCACTATAGGGAGACAACACTGGAGACACAGTGTTGGAGTTATGTCCGGTCTGACCCCACCACACTGAGGGAAAACACTAAGGTCGTGGAACAGAACAGCAAGGGGAGCAGAGCAAGGAAGTACCCAGGGGTTTCTAAAAATAGACTTTGGACCCAGGGCATGGCATCCCATAAGATTCGACCAGAAAAAACTCCTAAAGGTCAACAAACTTATCTTGAACTATTTACAGGCTTTATTTTTTATTATTTTGTTGTTGTTTTGTTTTCTTTTATTGCTTTATTTTACTCTGTCTTGGTTTTGTGCATATTATTATTTCTGCAGGTCTATCTAGATAAGATAGGCAGGATAAACAATCTG
>NW_022111301.1:8500632-8505944 GCF_000313985.2 Echinops telfairi | reverse complement strand
GGAGAAAGGGGGAACCGATCACAAGGATCTACATATAACCCCCTCCCTGGGGGATGGACAACAGAAAAGTGAATGAAGGGAGACATCAGACAATGCAAGACATGACGAAATAATAATAATTTATGCATTATCAAGGGTTGATGAGGGAGGGGTGTGGGAAGGGAGGGTGAAATGATGAGCTGAAATCCAGGGCTCAAGTGGAAAGAAAATGTTTTGAGAATGATGATGGCAACAAATGTACAAATGTGCTCGACACAATGACACAATGGATGTTTGTATGGATTGTGATAAGAGTTGTATGAGCCCCCAATAAAATGTTTTAAAACATAAAAAGAAAGAAGGAAAATAAAGACTTCTAAATTAAGCAGACTCAAGAAAGAAAAAAAAAGAAATGGGGAAAAAAAAGAAACTCCCAACTGAATAAAACAGGTCAATATGCCTTTGCAGAAGAATTCTAGCAACCATTCAGAGAGGACCTGAAAGCAATCCTACATAAACTCTTCCAGAACATAGAAAAGGATAGCATATTCCTAAACTCATTCTATTAAGGTAGCATAACCCTGAATCCAAAGTCAGGCCAGGACCCCACAAGGTTAACTCTCATGAACATAGAGGCAAAAATCAGCACCAAATCTTGGCCAATAGAATCCAACAAATTATTAAACAACTAAGAGATAACACATAATGCCTATTAGTGTAGGCCAATTAAACATAAAACAAAAACACCAAAAACTGAGAACAACAATTGTTACCTAGGGTGTGGTGAGATAGGAGCACTAAATTCCCTGCTGGTGCACATGTGAATAGACGCGGTCCCTGTGGAAGGCGATAAGGCGATAACTAAAACAGATGACAATTGAGCTACCATATGATCCATTACTGAGCATATACACAAAAGAAATAAGAAACAGATGGTAAATAGTTCACAATTTAAGAAGCTGGAAACAGCCTAAATTGCCATCAAAATCTCTGCTACATATGCACAATGGAATAGCATGCTTCCCTGAAAAACAGTGATGAAACCATGAAATAGCTCAACTCGTGGAGAGCTCTCGAAGACATTATGCTGGGTGGCCTTAGTCAGGCACAAAAGGACAAATATTGTCTGCGTCCTTTGTGGTAGGAACAAGCAGCAGAATGGGCACAAGTGCAAGCTTGCAGTCCATCCAGTCTTCTGCTCTGGGATCAGCAGCCTGGTAAAGAGCCAGATCAGGGCCAATGGATGACACATCATGCTCTCCAGGTAAGTACTATATAAGTCAGTTGGCCAGAGGGCACCTCACCACATCTGAGATCAAATGGTCGGAGGGGAGGGTGGTGGCGGGGAGGCTGTCTGCTCAGTGAAAGCCATGTGGATCTGGGTTGAGGTCCTGTGGAGAGGGAGGGAGCCCTGTCAGATGGATGAGGCTTACTGATGGGAGGGGCTGTGCAGGAGAGAGGGGAGGGAATGATCAAGTTTGGGGGAACATAGGTGCACATCTGTTCAGGGGAAGGGAGAGGAGCTGACCTCCAGGTAGGGCAAGGAGAGACTGAGGATGCTGTTGGGAGCATTAAATGGGGAGAGTCTTTAGTGGCATGCAGCTGGTGGGCAGAATTGACCTGGGGTGTCTGCTGGTATCCCAGGAACGCAGGCCAGGGGCCATAGAATGCTGGGACTCTGAATCCTGGATCTTCGGAGTATACTTTATGCTCCAGAGGCTGCATCGTGAGACCCCATATGAGGACTCCACTGGGTGAACTGGACTCTACCCCAGATATGGTTGTAACCTGAAGACTTAAGCCAGAGAACAAATGGTGTTTCTCGTAGCAGAAACCAGCAGTACCAAGAGTGGTATAGTGTTGGTTGGCAGACAAACAAGGTCTTGCTACATCAATGCCCTATAAGCTATATTACGATAAGTATTATTCTGGAAATCCTGTGATGGCCATTTTGTTATATCTGCTTATGCTTGTTTATATTAGGTTGTACCTCAGAGGTGTGTCACCATTAGGGCTCACCGTCTTGAAGCTGTGTTATCTGTTTGTGTTTTTCAGTATATGAAACCCAAGGATGTTGCGCCTACAGGGAAAGAATGTAACAAGGTTTGGGGTAGGGGAAAATATAGAGTTGTGGGGGAGATATGATGGACATGATGTCAAGGAAGGAAAAGTATGTTTGGAGGCTGATTGTGGAAGCAATTGCATTATGACGTTTTACATGATTGAACTATGGAATGTGACATATGTATTAACTCCCAACTTACAGCAAATAAATAAAATTTAAAAAAACTATAGATCCAGGAATGGGTTTGGGGATCACACTACATCCTAGTTCAAGAGTAATCAATTCTGACATCATGGCCTTGCTACGTACTTACCTTTATGAAATGATCACCAAAGATAAAGGTTGCTACAGCACAGTGCGATGAAAAAGCAGATGGTGTCTGCGTATCAATTGGAATAGTGTCTGGGATCTTAAAGCCATGTATTCAAACATGCAGCCATCTAAGCGTGGAGTCCACATGGAACAAGTACACCAGCTTGTGTGTCCAAAGATGTCAATTACAAAATTTGAATATAGAGAAGAGAAAAGCATCAGAGCTAAAATTATGATCACCCAATTTGTGGATGTTTAGGGGGATGGTGATAGCCTAAACCCATCTGCAGAGTATCTAGTCAGACTGAGCCACTGGCAGGTACACTCTAGCCATCCAGAGGAGTCTTGAACAGCCTTACTGTCAGGCCGAGACCATGGAAATCTTGATTATGTTGCATCGGACTCGATACTTGGCAATTAGACATGACTTGAATTGGTTCTAGGTGTAAGTCTCTCTTACGGATTCCATGACAGACATATCTTCCCTGTTTTTTAAAAATTTGTTGGTGGTCTTTTACTTCTTATGGACTATTTGCATTCTTATCTTTATGCCATTATGATTTTATCCTTACCACTTTAGTGCGATTTTGTTTTTTTTATGGTTTTCTGTCGGCTCTCCCAGTTGTGAAGCGCTTGAGGAGTAGTACATAATGATAGTAACTGATACAGGGGATAAAGGGAAAACAGGAGTGGGAGTGCCTGATAGGGAGGGAATGGGAATTTCAGGAGTAAATAATGAAGATGGGAGGGGAGAGGGAGCACTTGAATGGATTGTGATTGAGGAACTCCTTCTAAAGGCAATGTAACCATGGGGAGTAGGGGTGGGAAGTGCTCTAAAATTGGTGTGGTCATGATTTTACAATTCTCCTTGATATGTTTGAACGATTGAATTGTATGATATGTAAATGATGTGCCAATAAAACTGTTGGGGAAAAAAAAGAAAATAGGCTGACAAGGAAACATGATACTTGCATTGGTATATAAGATGTTTCCTTTAGTTGTAGGACAATAAGAAATACTTGGAAATTTATTTATTAATTAATGTGAAGGAAATATAATGGATATATATTTTCAAGATTTTGTTTAAAAAGTCAGTGTTTGGAACCCAGCAGCTGCTCAATAGGAGAAATATGAGGTTGTTTACGCCTATTACATTTAAAGATGAGAACACCCAAAGGGGCAATTCTACCACATCATACAGGGTTGATGTTAGTCAGGATCGACTCCATGAGAGTGAGTTCGTGTTTTGAGTTTTATAAGTATCATTGATTCCATTTTGTTGCTGTTGTTAACCATGTGTTCTTAGTCCTAACAATGGAATATTGACTCATATAAGCACAATTCATAAGTAGTTGCCATAATTATAATCTATTGAAATAGAGCATGTTTTTCATAGGTGATGAGAAAGAATGTTCTTTATTTATCTGGAAAAGAGACTATCTGAATTTTATAAGGCATAATACAGTATATTTTGGATATGAGTTGATAAAAAGGGAAAGTTTTAAATTATAGAGTTTCATTTAGGTTTTTCAAGTCCTGTTAGCCACCTTTGTTCTGTTTTCCATATAATTTTTATTTTTTTGTTTTATTTTCTTCCAAAACTTTTTTATTGGGAGGCAATGCAGATATAATATCATTCATAGCTCAATCACCTCAAGAAATATTGCAAAATTGCTACCAAAGTAAATTTCAAAGCATTATTTTCTTCTTGAACTCCTTATTATCTCCCCTTTACACCTTCCTCCATTGTACACCCGGGAACCCTAATTCTATTTGCTGTCTCTGTAGGTTCATCAGTCATACCAAAAACCAGAACAGCATAGCAAAAATTCAAGAGGGCTATCCCCAATAACAAAATACATTAGAACTAAACCCCAACATGAAGAAAAAGAAAATACACACACATAAAATATTGAAAATCACATCAAGCCAAATGTGTATGGGAGAGATCATATCTCCAATATACTCCGTTTTATAACCAGTTACTTCCAATCCCTGCAGTATTTATAGAGGGAAATCCATGGTGGCTTATTTCCTGTATAGATCTTATTCCATATATAGAACATTTATTTACTTATTTTTGTGACTATGGAAAGATGGAAAATGTTGCACATGGGCAAAAGTTATAAATTTTACTGTGGCTCTTACTATCTATTTGACTTTAAGGAAGTTACCTTAACTTTTTGAACTATAGATTTCTCATTTGTTCAAATAAAAGAAGATTATATATGTCCATCATTCATCTGTCCTTTTGATTTCCCTTACTTTTGTGGCTTGCATGTAATGTGATAGAGAGAGTTATGCTGCCAGCATTCCAAATTACAGTATTGTATTAGATGAACAGGTTTTAGTGGAGTTCCCAGAATAAGAACTCACTAGAGAGAAGCAAAGAAACAGGCAGTTTATGAGGGAATATCCACTGACATTTTTAGCAATAGCATCATAATACATAGTCCAATATAGTTCCACAAAGATGAGCCCCTTCCAATGCTTGGAAGGCATTGAAAATAAATGAGGAAAGATTTGCTTCCTCAAATTAGTGTCAACCTTATTGTCATGAATGGAGCAAATATTTGGGGCCTTCCATTTGCTGCTGGGTCAAAATTCTAAATGAGGGTAAACAACTAATGGAATTATCCATTAGTAATTGAATCATTTTATGTATACCTATGAAGCTAGGAAAAATTTAAGAAGTCAAAAATGAAACAATACATAAATCCAAGATCCTCAGCACTACTGAGTTGGAATTATATGGTTTACTACGCTAGGAATTACAAAGAAGAATGGTGTTTGCCATCCATTGTCAAAATGAAAATATCGGAACTATATGTGACCTCCTCCCTGGGGGATGGATAACAGAAGAGTGGGTGAAGGGAGATGTTGGACAGGGAAAGATATGACAAAATAATTTATAAACCATCAAGGGCTCATGAGGGAGGGGGCACTGGGGAGGGAG
>NW_022111301.1:8494070-8497528 GCF_000313985.2 Echinops telfairi | reverse complement strand
CAGTTTTCATGAGATCCACCTACCTGCAAGTAAAAATAAATAATTCAACATATCTCTAAATTAACTTCATTTTATTCTTTCTGGTATTCATTTTAGGAATTTGTTATTTCCAAGGTGACTATTGAGCTAAAAGATGAGGAATGCAATTAAGACTTGTGAAAATTTCATAATGTGTGCTGTGTTGACCAAAAGTCAAACATTTTTTTGAAGTGCTCCTCTAGCAGCTGCATTTCTTTGGGTTAGATTATAGAATCCCTAAAAAGTTGATTCTGACACTTTGAAAAACATTTAATTTATAACTTTTAGGGAGGAGCAGATGGATTTACCACATCATCATATTCACTGATGCCTACCTATTATTAATATGAACTAACGTTTCAGGTGATGAATCCAGACCCAGTCCTTGTTAGTGTAACCTGGAAAATTAGCATGAACATGCATAGTCACATGCTTACTTATCATCCATATCCTCACTTGACAGGGTTGTTGGGTTACCATTATGACTTTCTGTAAGGAACCCTGATGGAGCAGTGTTCTACTCATTGAGCTGTGTTGACACAGGTCTGCACTTCAATCACGGGAAGAAAGTGAAGACTATCTACTACCATAAAAATGTACAATCTTGGGAACTTTATATGGTCTCTATGATTAGAATCAATTCTATCGCAGTGTTTCCATTTTAAGAGGTTTGAAAATATTTTGTAATTTTTTAAATCTCAAAATATTAATCCTTGCATTTCAGTAGGAGATAGCTTTTAATATGGACTTATTTCTTCATTTTCAATTTTAAAGATATAAATGTTAATAAATATTTCTCACATAAATAAGAAAACTGGAACTAGTTTTGCCACGGCAATGCCTCTGTTTATTTGAATTCATTTTGAATTTTAAGAAAAATATAAAGAAATTGAATATTAGGAAAGTTTGAATATCAGGGAAAATATTTTAAAACCACATGTGAATGGTTATATTTTAAATTACTTATCAGTTTGTAATTTGATATGTCTTCTTTTAGAATCTGGACACCAAAAGCAAACAAGCAATCTGAAAAATGCATGTGAATCAAAGTGTGTAGTTACCCAGTCAAATGCTGCTCTATCTAGACTTTAAGTTGATTCCAAGTCATGACAACCCTGTAGAACAAAGTAGAGCTGCACCGTAGCGTTTCCAAAGTTGTAAATCTAACTGACTTACAGGTCTTTCACTAACTGAGCTACAGGTGAGTTCAAACTGCTGACCTCTCAGTTAGCAGCTCACTGTCACCAGAGACTCTTTTCCAGGATCAAATACTTTCCTAATCACCAGGATCAATATACATTAGTGAAGTAGAGAATAATTAAGAATTAAATTTTGTAAAATACAAGTTTTTAGTTTTATTTTTTAAAAAGTAGGAAAAGACCAAATATGAAACCTTGAACACAAACTTATTCTCAGGCATTTCTGTTTTCATATATAATGTACGGATACTTAAAGATTAGAAACGTATTCTTATGAATCTTTATGTATTCATAGATTATTCAGAAAATCTTATTTTATGCAAACCTAGATTAAGGATTGGTGCTCTATTCTTCAACTTGTTACTAGCCCTGTACTAGCAAGAAAAATACTAGATATATAATCTAAGAGCAATTAGTTCTTATGACGTGGCCTTACTCAATACTAGCTCTCAAGAAGAGATTCCTGAATGAATGGGTGATATAGTAAAAGTGTGGTGAAGAAACCAGATGGTGCTGGCTATGGGAAATAACAGTGGTTGAGGTCTTTCGGGCTTGTCTTCAAACAAGCAGCCATCTAAGTAAAGCATCAACTAAGTCTACGTTGAAGAAGCGCACCAGCCTGTGTGATCCAAGGGTTGTAAATAATATAATACGCATTTGAAGAAAGGAATGGAAAGAGAGTTAAAATTATGAACTTTGGTTTGCAGAAAGCTATGGATGACAGTGAAAGCTGAAAATTCATTTTCAAGTCCCCAAATAGATTAAGCTTCTGTTGAATTCTCTCTGACCGTAGTCTAGAGAATTGTAAAGTTGATCAGGGCAGATGTAGTTGGGTAAAAATGTAATATCTGATCATTAGATCTCCTTTTTCACCCATTTTAAAATTGTTTCAGTTTTTGTATTTTCTAATTTCTTTTTGATTGAGGTTTTTCTGTTTTGTGTAGTCATTGTTGTTGGGTTTTTATTGTTGTTTGTTTGTTACTGTTTGTTTTTTTTAATGATTTTTTGCATTTATTAGGGAGAAATACAGAATGGGTAAATCTATAGAGCCATTAACTGTATTGATAATTGCCTAGTGGAATAGCAGGGGAGTATAGAAGGGAATGGGAGCTAACAACTATGAGTAAAAGAAGAAAACATTCTGAAATTGATTGTGGTCATGATTGTACAACTCTTCTTAACATGATTTAACAATTAAACAGTATGTTATGTGAAGCATATGCCTATAAAATGATATTTTTAAAGATTGGGTATATTTTTTGGGGGGAAGTAAGGCAAATAGTTCACCCAATTATTCTGTTGGGGAAAAATCTACATATCACTATTGTGTTTTCATGGTATCCAAAGGTTATTCCCAGAAATAGAAAACTCATTTTATAGTTGGAAGATTTCAAATGGAACCATTTTCAGTAATGTTATTCCTGAAATATTCAGCTTAAGTCTTGGACATTATCAGCCATTTTAATAATAATTTTCTTTTTCAAACTCAAAACATTCATCTGAGAATTTTGATGCCAGATTTCAAAATTCAATTTGGTTGCACTATTGTTTTATTAGGGAGAAAATTTCTGCTTTTATTGATTTTTTTTTAGTTTCAAGTTTAGAAAATGTTTTTATCTTCTTTTTGGGAAACTAACATTTAAGGAAACAACTTATTACATTCATGCTAGTCATCATTAGGCTTCTAAATATGACAATATCCTTTTCATAAAAAGATGAGATTAGAAATCAAATTTGAAAAGTAACACAACTAAGAATGGTTTTATGTTATTTGGGTGTATATCTTTGTTTTTCTTTTTGAATGAAAATTGTATTGATTCATGAGAAATTACCTTAAATTTTAAATTATCACACAATATATCAAAGATTACCTAAGAATTCATTAAATATATGTTTTATTTTGATTTGCTTTTCTTCTTGATGTGGTCAAGAGCACATGGTTTATGCTATCAGCAAACCTAGAGTGTAGGAGGTCTACATTGTAAATGACCCAATTCAACTTATAGATTAATGGAATTATTTAAAAATGCAGACTTTGGAGAAGGTACAGTTTGATTTCATGACCTTTCAGTCAGTTTTACTTTGACTGTGTTTCTAATGCTATTATTCTGGATGCTATGCCACCATTACATTACAAAATAAAGCAAAAGGGGAAAAGGTATATTCTTTAAAGATTCTATGAAAATAAGCCAGTAGAAACTTTATAGACAAAAACCAATTACTGTGATAAAATACCGGAAA
>NW_022111301.1:8491007-8492146 GCF_000313985.2 Echinops telfairi | reverse complement strand
TTTTAAACAACCCAAAAGGAGACAATAGACATGGACTTCTCTTGATGGAGTACACTGAAATAAAACTGAATACATCTGTGGGAAGAGAATATGGAAAAGTTCAATAGCTACAGCTAATACTAGACCAGAGGCTGACTGTTGGACAGAATATCAATAAATCATATGGAAGTTTAGCTTAATGTTGACAAAAATGTAAAAAGGTCCATTAGGGCCAAAAATACAATTTTAAGTTTATTCTAACTGAATTTCAACAATATCTTAAGAAAATTTTTGACACATTGACCATTAATGAGCAAAAACCTGATGATCCATGGGAGAACATCAGGAGCATAATTTATACAGAAAGCAAAATATAGTTAAAAAGACAGGAAAGAGAGAAAAGATCAAAGTAGATGTCAGAAGAGACTCAAACTTTCTCTTAATCATAGAGTAAAGCTAAAGCAAATGGAAGAAATGATGAAGCAAAATAGCTGAACAGAACATTTCAAAGGGAGGCATTACATTTCAAAATTTGTAATGAAATGTACAAAGACTTAGAACACCCCGAAGGAAAATATGCTCAGCATGTGTTAAACTGAAAGAACTCATGAAAAAAATTGAAGTTTCAATTGCAATATTGAAAGATTCTATGAGAAAAATATTGAATGAAGCAAGAAGCATCGAAAGAAGATTATAAGAATATTCAGAGTCATTTTAGCAAAAATAAGTAGTCAACCTTCCACCATTTCAGTTGGTAGCATACGAGAAAGAACCCAATGGTGCTGAAGGAAGAAGTTCAAGCTGCACAGAAAGCATTAGCCAAAATCAAGGTTCCATGAATTGATGGAATAGTGATTGGAATGTTTCAACAAGCTGAAGAAGCACTAGAAGCACTCACTGGTCTATGTCAGGAAATTTAGAAGAAAGTTACTTTGCCAACTGTGAGGAAGACATCCATATTTGTTCCCCTTCCTAAGAAAAACAAACCAATGGAATGCTCAAATAATACAACAGGATCATTGATATTGCATGCAAGTAAATTTTTTTTTTACGCTCATCCAACAAAGGATGCTTCATTCAGTACATTGACAGGGCACTGCCAAAGGCTCAGGCCAGGTTCAGAAGAGAACATGGAACAAGCAATATCATTGCTGTTGTCA
>NW_022111301.1:8479510-8490332 GCF_000313985.2 Echinops telfairi | reverse complement strand
GGTGCTATACTGCACCCTGACTGGCTTGTCTCTCTCTTGTGATCCTTCTGTAAGGGGATGTCCAATTATCTATAGATAGTGTTTGGGTTTCCACTCAGCACTCCCCCACATTCACAATCATATATGATTTTTTGCTCTAATTATTTGATGCCTGCCTGATACATGATCCCATCTACACCTCATGATCACACAGGCTGGTATACTTCTTCCATGTGGATTTTGTTGCTTCTCAGCTAGATTACTGCTTGTTTATCTTCAAGCTTTTAAGACCCCAGATACAATGTCTTTTGGTAGCTGGGAATCATCAACTTTCTTCACCATATTTGCTTATGCACCCATTTTGTCTACAGCGATCATGTCGGGAAGGTGAGCATCATGGAATGCCAGGTTATTAGAACAAAATGTTCTTGCTCTGAAGGAGTACTTGAGTAGAGGCCCAATGTCCTTCTGCTACCTTAGTACTTAACATATAAATATGTGTACATAGATTTATTTCCCTATCTTTATATATAAATATATTTACATATGTGCATGTCTGCATTTAGACCTCTATAAATGTCCTTTGCCTCCTAGTTCTTTACTCTGTCTTTTTATGTCCCTCTTATCACACTATCATGTTCAGCCCTTTTTCAGGTATCAGTAATTCCTCCTGGCCATTTACCCTTGATCAAACCCCACTAGGCATCCTATGCCCTCCTCTTCACTGATTTTCAGATCACTTTTTGTTCCCTTGTCTCTGCGTTTGTTAACACCCACTTCCTCCCCCCGTCACCCCCCCACCCTGCCTCCCCCGTCTTTCCCTTTCCCGTCTTTCCCTTTCCCGTGCTGCCCTCCACCAACCGTTGGTCCCATTGTTTTCTCCTCCCTATCTTATCTTATCTATCTAGACAGACATGCAGAGAAAATACTAAGCACAAAAACAAAACAAAGACAAAAAAAGAAAAGCCTATAAATAGTTCCAGATCTGTTTGTTGACCTTTAGGAGTGTTTTCCAGTCGAGTCTGATGGGATGCCATGACCTGGCCCAAAGTCTATTTCTTGTATTTCCTGGGGACTTCATTGTTTTACTCCCCTTGCTACTCTGTTGCACACCCTAAGCATTTTGCCCCAGTGTGATAGGGTCAGATTAGGCACAATTCCTGCACTGCTCCTCCAGGGTTGTCCCCTGGATATGGGTCAATGTGTCTTGTGGTGGAGCTGGCCGTATGGTCCCCAAGAGAATCTTGTAAATGGATCAAGAGGCAATTGTGAGAAAAGAAACGGGGAATACTTCATGGTTTAAAATCAGGAAAGATGTGCAAGAAGGTTGTATCTGCTCATCATACTTAGCCAATGTGTATGCTGAGCAAATAATCAGAGAATCTGTTTTATATTAAGAAGAGTACGATATCAGGATTGGAATCAGGCTTATGAATGACCTGATATACGCAGATGAGATAATTTTGCTTGCTGAAAAACATTTGCTAATGAAGATAGATTCCAGTCTTTAGAAATGGATTACAACTCAATCTGAAGAAGATCAAAATCCTCATAAAGAGACCAATAATTAACATCATGAACAATAGAGAACAGGTCGAATCTGTCGAAGATTTTGTTTTGCTTGGATCCACAATCAACGCTAATGGAAACAGCAGTCAAGGCATCAAGGGATGCATTGCATTAGCTAAATCTTCTGCATAAGACTAGAGTATTGAAAAACAAGGATATTACTTGAGGACTAAGGTTCACTGGACCAAAGCCATGGTTTTTCTCATTGCTTCATATGCATCTGAAAGTAATATATTGAATAAGGAAGACAGAAGAAAAATCAATGCTTTTTTAATTGTGGTGCTGGAGAAGAATACTGAAGTTCCATGAACTGCTAAAAAGACAAACAAGTCTGTCTTGGAAGAAATAAGGCCAGAGTGCTCCTTAAAGGCAAGGATAGCGAGACTGTGTATTATATACTTTGGACATACTGTCAGTAGAGACCAGTCACTGGAGAATGGGCCGGGGTAAAGCAGAGGGGCAGCGGAAAAGAGGAAGACTCTCAACAAAATGGATTGGTTCTGTAGCTTGATCAATAGGGTCAAGTTTAGGAACAATTGTGGCAATGTCACAGGACCATGCCATGTTTTGTTTTGTTGTGCATAAGAGCAACAACGTAGGATATAGAATATTTTCTTCGTTACCTATAATCTACCCCTTGCCATCGGGGTCTGCTGAGACTGCTAGTCTAATACCTCAAGCCTAGCAACTCAATTTCTGGAGGTGTTTGACCATGTCCTTACATCTTCATAACTTTGTCCCTGTGTGCTCCACCTCACTCAAGGATAGATTTGTAGCAAAGGTAAATATACTCACGAACATTTTCTTCTCCACATGTTTAATCTCCCTCACATACCTATTCAGTCTGCATGTCTACCCATGCATCTTTTCAAAGATCACATTTATTATATTATATATATAAACACTATGTTTATTACATAAACACTATCTGCACATATTAATTTTAAGTCTTTAAAAACCAGGGTCTTCCTCTGCCTCAATCAAATTTTGGCAATCTCACTCCTGTTGTGTACTGTATTTCACTTCACACATGGTAACATTTGTCTACCCTCTAGCTCCTTGCTTCCTCCCTACTTACCTTTCCCACCACTCACAATGATTCAAGAGTGTTTATTTTATGTGAAACTATTTCGTTGACTTTTTATACTAGCAATCTCATACAATATTTGTCTTTTTTGCTTAACTAACCACACTCAATGTAATGTCCTACAGGTCGATCCACATTATGAGGTGTTTTGCAGTGTGTGAACCAAATTTTATTCATTTTTTCTCCCCATGATAGACATTTAGTTCCCTCTACTCCCTTTCCCCACTCCACCCCCGCAACCTTTTTGCTATTGTGAAGCATGCTTCAATGAATATGGGTGTGCGTATAATTATTTGTGCTGTGGTTCTTATTTCAGTAGGAAATATACCAACTGTTGGTATGGTTGGGTCGTATGGTTTTTCAGTTCCTAACTTTGTGAGGCAATGCTATACCATTTTCCACAGTGAGTGCACCATTTTTAAATCCTGTCAGCAGTGTATGAATGTCCCAGACTCTCCAGATCTTGCCTGGCATGTTGTTTCCAAGTAGTTTTTTAGCTTTTCAACTAATGTGGGAATGAGATAATATCTCATGGTTGTTTTGATTTACATCTCTCTAATGGTTAATAGTTTGAACATTTATTCATATGTGTGTTAGCTTCCTATGTATCTTCTTTGGATATGTCTGTTCATTTCCTTTGCCCACTTTTAAATTTGATTATTTATTATTTTTGTTGAGGTGCTGAAGTTTTTTCTGTAAATGATAAGGATTTGTTCCTTGTTTGATATGTCATTGCCAATATTTCCCCATTTGTATATTTTCTTTCTGTGAAATATTTTGTTGGTCGTAAGTGTCTAATTTTTAGGAGATCCCACTCATGTAGTTCATCTCTGCTATTTGTTTGAACATATATTTATTCTATAGATTAAGTTCTCTAGATTTCTCTCTGTGTTTTTAATGATCTTTATGTCACTCATTAGAAACTCATTCCTTTGGTTCTGCCAGGCTACATAGCTCTTCTAAATATTAGATAGATGCTGCATTCTAAATCTGCAAAAAATTCTTAGAGTAGTGTTTCTTCAAAGACATTTTAAAATGCCCTTTATTCTTAATGTATCCCCTGCCTCTTTGGGATGATTCTTAGGATTCAAGTTTATAAATATTTTTAAAACAACAGAGATGACATTATTTATAGAAAGCGATTATAAATTAATTTGCATTTCTCAAATTATTTTCTTTTAAATTATCTCATTTCATTACTATCAACTAAGCTCTGTTGATGTATTGTTTTAACCATTTTGAATTATCTTTAGCAAATTTACCTGTGCATGATGATTTTTCAATAATTACAGAATTTTGTTGGATCATCTTTCTAGTGAATGGGCACAAATATATAGATATGTTCCAGTCAGTTGGCCACAGAGCTATCCAAATTTCTTGGCATAGAGCTGTAAGCACTTTTATCATGGCATGTTTGTTGAACTATAAAAATTAGTGTTCTGTTAATTTCTGGACTTTTCACCAATGCCTTCAGTGTAGCTTGGAATTCTTACTTTGATATCATTGATTCTTGATCTTAAGCTATGTCCCCATACAGTTAAAGGTAACAAATTATTTTTGGTGCAATGATGAAGTATATACTCCAATTTAATTAGTACAACAATTCAGAGGATTGACTAATATGTATTTTCCTGCCATGCAACCAGAATTAAATGTTTAACTCTGAGTAGGAAATAGCACATTGATGTTGAGAAATGATTTTTTGATGACTATAGGCCCATCTGTTTAAATATTTATTCTAAATCAGGGTTACTAAATGGCAGGATTCAAAAAATTTAACAATTGGTTCATTAGTCTAATGAGGCTTTAAGTATAAAAAAGTTATGACAAAAGGTAGTTCATTATTTCATATGTTCAATATACAAATGACAACAATAAAAGAGGATTATTTACTAAGGAATAGTTTTAAAATATTAGTGAAACAACATTAGTACCTGACCCAAAATAAGTAAATAAAATTACTATTTAAGATATTTCTATATTGCTTCTTGATTGATGTTCTCACTTGCAATCTTCTTCCTGTTTATCTGAGTATCATCAGCTGTGTGATTTATCCTTACCAGCTTCTCACTGTAGGAGGAGGACCCCATTCCTTTAGAGGTCAGCCAATTAGACAGCATCATTGTGTTTAATATATTAAAATCAGGCAACTTCTCTTCTCTAAACATATTATGCTCATCTTTGAAAATGTCCCTTTCCGCTTCTTTTGAACTTAGAGCAATTGTTCCGACAATTGTTTTAGCTGTTTGATCAATTTCAGGAAGTGCAAAATTCGCTCATATATCTCATGGAATTTGGGGGCATAACACAAAACTGAACTGAATGAGGGTGTGTCACCCTCTGGTTGGTTGGAACTTTTTTTCTTGGTGTGTTGGTTCACTGAGGTAAAAAGTGAAAGGAATAAAAATGAAGTACTTCATTAAAAGTATAATGAGCTTTATGAAATTAATAAATAAGTATTACAAACATGGTTCCATCTGATGTTTATATCTGTGGACAGAATGTACATTACTACAGCCACTTAGAATAAGCTGCTGTGCTAATGGACATTAGAAAAGAGTAAGGAATGTCAACTTGTGATTTCCACATTGGGTTGCTGCCCAGCTGCCCACTTCAGAGAGAACCCCAATTACAATTGCCATGTTAACAACCAGTTGGCAGAACTCAGCAAAAAGTTAGGTATTGCTTCTCCTGAACCAGTGAAAATGGGCTGAATCCTACCACTGTTACTAAGGTTTAAAGTCCTGATGATTTTAATCAATTGACAGTGTTTTACTCTGTCTGCAGAGAATATAAGGTAGTTCATTACTGACGAAGGAAAACATACAGAGCATGAGATTGAAATGTGTTATAATGAATTATACTTGGGGTCTCCTAACTAGAAAGTCAGTTATTGAAAACAACCAGCTGTTCCGCTGAAGATGGGCCTTTCTACTCTCCTAAGAGCTACAATATTAGACACCGATAGGGGCAGTTCTACTCTGTCCAGTACAGTTGCAATGAATTGATATTGCCCTGATGGCAGTGAGCGGAGGTGACTGGACACATTTGACAATCATGTGAGGGAGTGAGCCTCCATAGCACGAAGGAGCAAGAAGCCTCCAGTGCAAATCAATCGCACTGGCATTGAATCTATTCTCACTAAAGACGATCAGTGTTACAGAGCAGCACTGAACTCCTTTAGTTTTATTTGCTGTAAGAGTCAGATCATCCTTGCTTTTATGGTACATGATTGAAACTGCTAAACTTCCCATTAGTAGTAGAGTGAAAACTACAATCCACGGACCTAAAAGAAGAAGAGAGCACAGAAAAAGACAAAAGATAAAAGAGAGGAAGGCTTTGGTGTGCTTGTGCAATAACCATTTGTTCCAAAGTGAGTAATATCTGGGCCATGGTACCCTAAAGAACAGAGCAGCTTGGAATCCTTATAACTATAGCTAGCAGGTGCTGGCCATAATTTTGTAGAGACTATAAAGTACCGTAGGTGCATTCTAAGAAAAATAGACTTATTGGGCCCTTTTTGAAATGTTTGATGATTTCAATTTATGTTTCTGTTTGTCACCTTCAGAATTTTTGAGCAATTAGCCTGGAATCACTAAGCAGCAGAAGAAAATCAAGAGGTAAATAGAGAAAAATAACTTTGGTTTATTTATAAAGCAATGTTGAAAAATATGTTAAGACATAACAAATACTCAAAATGAGCATAGTCCTATTATAGATTGTAGGATAATAATACTTTATTGGCAGAACGAGAATGTAAAAACTCTAGAAATGTTACACAAATGTGTGGAAATTCCCACATTTCCCTATTAGTATCACTCTCCCAAAGTGAATGTATCTATCCTTAGTCCTCTGCTTCTGGAAATTATTAGCTACCACTACCTATTAATGTCTGTAAGAAAAGCTATAGAGAAATGCTATGTTCTTATGTTTATTTTAGCTTTTTATTGACATATAATTTGTCAATAAATTATACAATTCAATGATTTAAATATAGCTAAAAGAGTTGTGCAATCATTACCACAATTGATTTTAGATCATTAATTTCATTCTTGTGTCCATTATAATTAGCTTCTCATAACCTCTCTAACCCTCAAAATCAAAATCAAAACCTAACTCATAGCAATTAAGTCAATGCTGAAAGCATGTGGGTTTCCAAGACTAACTATTTACAGAAGTAGAGAGCTCAGTATTTCTCCCATAGAGCTGCTGGTGGTTTCAAACTGCTGACCACGTGGATCACAGCTCAACTCATAACTTCCATACCACCAAGACTCCTTGTCACAACTGTAAGAAACTATTAATCTAATTACTATCTCTATAGATTCGACTATCCTGGATTTCATATAAAGAAAATCATATTAAAAAGCCAACAATAACAAAAAATAAAACACAGAAAAATCTTATCCCAAAAGAAGGCAGAAAATAATAAAAATAGAACACATTTTTAAATGGGCCAAAAGGGAAAAAAAATAGTAACATGCTATATTTTAATTTGATTTAGCTGCAAGAATCCAGTTTACAATGCACTCTATCAGGGGACAAGGACAATCATATCCCTGGCAAATGGTCTGAGTGAATTCAGTGAAGGCTTGGTCCTTGTGGGAACTCGGTGAATGGATTTTGGGCTTCCCCTGTCATCCATAGCCTATTGCAAACTGGGTGCTCCGAATTTAAGTTTAACACAATGCCTTCCTCTTGTATTGGATTTTATTATTTATACTCCTAAGATTACATGGGCTTCTGGTGTGCTCCTTCTGAATCAATTTATCGGTAAGCATCACTGTGCTGTAGACTTAACTTAAGGCCAATGAGTCTTAAGAGCTCAGGCACTATTATTGCTGATAGCCCCATCTGCTTTCTTCATCACATTTTGTTATAGCACCCAAACCTTCAATGGTCATTTCATAAGTACAAGTATTGAACCACATCATACAAACTAATTTTTTAAATTAGGGCTTATGATTAAGTATGAGTTCAAAATTCATTTATATATCTAAGGGTTGTATGTATCCTTGATCCACTTTAGAGGCAACATTATCAGTTTCTTGAAAAATAATATAGATCACCTTTAAGGGACATTGAGCAATTCTGATAGCATCATTAATCTAGCCAACGGTATGGAATTTAAAAGACTAGCAAGAAAAGGAAAGTATATAAACATATAAAAGAAAGTTTATTAAACTACAATGCATGGAATGGTCACTTGCTCAGATTAAAAGTTTAAGTGACTGAACACTATTTAAGAAAACAATGAGAGTTAGACACAAGGCAACACTTTTTGATAATACGCGTTTACAAAGGCCTGCAGAACTAAGACATCATAAAAAGCAAAAAAAAAAAAAATAGAAAATATATGTTGTTCTTAAATTCCCAATTATTGGACAACCTTGAAAGCAAGAGATTTGAAGCAAAGTCGAATGATTTCTAAGTTCACAACATGGGCATAGCAGTAATCTTCTCACCCTAGAGTGTTTCAACTTTCAGTCCAAAGAGTATTATCTGCAATGGGTGTTCTTAAGGTACAATCCAGATCTTTTAGAGGGGTTTCCAAATGGGATTCTTCTGCTGTAGCTTATAAAGAATGTTCTATACCTTGAAAAGCCAAAATCTAAGACCAAGTAATGTATAGCACAAGGTTTGAGTTGCTAATAGAAAAAAGGAAATTCACTTAAAATTGCATGCTTAGCAACATAATACAGGATGGCTTCTCCCCTTGGGGATTTATACAAGTAATGTTTTGTTTTCCCCTGGGACAGGCTGCTCCCCCCTTGCTTACTAACTACCAGAAATAAAATCACCTTTTCTGAGACAAAAAATATCTACCTGTCCTCTTGTCATACATTTACATTTACATTGTCCTTTTGTCATGCATTTCCGCTGTGCACTTTTGTATGGATGTCTATTAAGTTGTACTGACTGTATGATAAAGCTATTAGGCATAGATAATTTGATACTCTCCCAGTTCCCAGCAAGTGAAAACTTGATCCTAGTTGAAGGTGGCTTCTTTTGAAGAAGTGGTTTTTAAGGTATAAAATTGAAGGAGCTCATGCACATTAAACAGATGTCACAGTATTGCTTGGGAGATTAGATTAAATGAATACATGATCTCAGAACAAATGCCAGAACTGTGGTTGGTATTGATCCTTATATGCAAATAAGCTCACTGCTATCAGGTCAATGCTGACTCATAGCAACATCCTTGTGGGATCCCGAGATTGTAACTGTAGAAGAGTAGAAAGCCCGGTCTTTTCCCTGAATCCTGAGTAGTGGTCTCAAAATATCGGTCCTTTTGAGAGGACCTTCACTCAAAATAATGATTTCAGTCCTGACCGTGTCCTGAGTTTGTATGTGATTTCCTCAGTATAGTATTCAGTGATGTACACTGTTCCCCTGTGAGCATATACCAAAGTTTCTTTCTCCACTTTTCTGTGGATGGGCTTTTATTTTTGTGCTCTTGGGAACAATGCTGTATTGAACATGGTAATGCATGCATATGTTCATATTATCTCTTTCACTTCTTCACCACGGTTGCCATGCAAAGCGTTTGCTGGATCTTATGGAATTTCTTTTCACTATAGTTTGAGGTATCACCACATAGATTTCTACAGTCATTGTACATATTTAGAGACCCACAAGCAGTACTCGAGGGTTTCAATCTCTTCCCATCCTTTCCAGCATATGTTGGTTTCTGGTTTGTTTTTTAAAAGGTTGTTACTATCAATGGAAAGTGATATCCCACTGTTGTTTTGGCTTCTATCTCCCAGATGGCTAATGATGGCAAAAATTTCCTGTGTGTTCATTAGCCATTTGAATGTCATTTTTGGTAACTTGTCTACTCATGCCTTTTGAACACTTTTTAATTGGATTATTATTTTTTTTATTTTTTTCTTAATGAGTTTTTGCAGGTTTATATTCATTTCATCTCTTGTCTTCTGTGCCATTGTTAAATATACTTTCCCAGTCAGAAGGTTCTCTTTTTATTATTTTAATGAATTATTTTGATACACATAAATGTCTCAACTTTAGTAGGTTTCAGTCCTCTATTTTTGTCTTCCACAATGCTTCCATTCTTCATTATGTTAGACAGTATGTATATACCCATAGTTTGTCCCAATTTTATCATTGATGATCTTTATATCTCTGATATTTATATTTAGCTCTGTGATGCATCTTGAATTTATTATTATTATTATTATTCAAGGGATGAGGTATTGGTTCTGTTTCTATTTTCTGCAAATGGTGATCTAATTTTGCCAACACCATTTGTTAAAGAGACTGTCTTTGCTCCATTGAATGGTTTCTGATCCTTTGTAGGTCATTAGCCATATGTGGATGCATTGTTTTTCTGGGTGTTTTACTCTGTCCCATTGGTCTGTGTATTCATGCCAGCTGTATCAGGACCAGACTGGCATTATATCAGTACCAGGCTGTTTTGACAACTGTGGTTGTGCAATAGATTTTGAAATTAGTTAGTGCAAAGCCTCCTACTTGTTCTTCTTCTTAAGGGGGGTTCTTTGTTTACCTGGTTTTCTTCTCTAGCCATAAGAAGTTAGTAATTACTTTGTCCATTTCGTTAAAAAATAAAGTTGGGATTTGGGTGAAAATTGTGATATTGATATTTACACAATACTAGGCCTTCCTACCCATGAACATGGAACATTTATTTCCATTTCTGTAGTTCTCTTCTGTTTTCTTGTAGTAGTGCTTTGCAATTTTCTTTGTATATATATTTTTTTGTTTCAATAGTTAGATTTATTCCTAAGTGTTTCATCTTTGAGTGGCTATCATAAATGGTATCTTTTTTAATAGGTGGAGAGGTCTGCATCACATCCATTATCCATTGTCTAAAAGAACATCCCCACATCTATCCTGAAGTGTAATGCTGTCAATGCTGGGACACACCAATGTGGGATGTTAGTCAACATGGTAGTTACTCAAATTTGTACACAAACCAGTAGTGTCAATGGGAAAAATGGAAGATTTCTGCAGTCTGAAATCAATCAAATATGCAATCAAGGGGCATTGATAATTACTGGTAATTGGAATGCTGACGATGGAAAAAAGAATAAGAATCAATAGATGAAATATATGCGTGAAGACAAAGTGGGTGAATAAGCAAATATGGTGAAGAAAGCTGATGATGCCCAGCTATCAAAAGATATAACACCTGGGGTCTTAAAGGCT
>NW_022111301.1:8473436-8478264 GCF_000313985.2 Echinops telfairi | reverse complement strand
TACACCAAAGGAGTTATCAATAGGCTGTGATCTGACTCAGAGTTTCGACTCCACCATACTTTTCTACAAGCATAACAAGTGGACAAAACCTAGCCATCACAATGAGAATGGTAATATTGACATGTGCACAATACTAGGCCTTCCTATCCATGAGCATGGCATATTTATGTCCATTTCTGTAGGTCTCTTTGGGTTTCTTGTAATCGTGCTTTGTAATTTTCCCTTAGAAAACTTCGTATTTGTACACAATGTTTTAACCATACATAGTCTCCAAACACGGGCAATAATAAAACCATGCTTGCACCTAACATAATACAACTAACGCACAGACAAAAACACACAAACTTCATGTGTATCTTGTAGTTTACAAACGACCAAAACAAAAATAATTGATGTCTAACATTTGTAGCTCTGTGAAAAATCTCCCACACCTGACACATTTTAATCCTATCAACATCTTTCACCAATCCTTCTTCCTACACCCATCAGGAAAACTATTCAGCAGGCATTTTCCCTTTTTTCCCCACTTATTTGAAACTAAACCATCCATGGAAGCTTATCAACCAGAAACTTCATGCATTGATCTAGCCTCATTTTAGATATCCAGTTTCTCAATTGTTCATTCCTTCATTCAGTGCTCTGAGAAGACAATCATTTTCCTTGGTGTAAAGAAGAATCTTCATTTCAGTTAGAATTTTGAGTGTTTGCATCCCTATGAAAAGTTTGGTGTACAGCAGGTCAGGTCATCCATCCAGACTGCAACAATGTATGCCAGTTCACAGGGTCCACATCTTCCTCTTTTCAGTCCATTGTTCTCCAGTCAGCATGGTCTCAGCCATTCCAAGGCAGGTAAATAGGTAACAGATGTAAGCTCAGGAGTTCACAAACACCTAATTCCACGTCAAACTATTTCCCCCCTTCACATATGCTCATCATGCTTACTCTTGTTGGGCTATGTCATTCCATTGTCTCAGGTTCCACACAACTTTTAAAATGTATTACCAGCCAGCACTTCCTCATCTCTCATCTTTATTAACTGTGGACAAGGCCGAGAGGTGCCAGTGGCCAAAGTCAAACCATCTTTTCATTGCTGCATTTCACTTCACCCATTTCCACTAAATAAATGAATTCAGGTGTTTACCTAGAAAGTATTCCAGGCTGTGTCCAGGCTTTAACTTTCAGTAATAGAAGGGTGTTGTGGTAGTTAACATAGACTGTTGTCATTTAGAGTTAAGAGTGAAGGGGTGGAGTTTAGCCTGTCAATCAGGTTGCAGCTTGATGACCTCAATTGGAGGTGCTAAGGAGATAAATAGCTTGCTGGAGGCAGGAGACATATTCAATCCCTCTGAGAAATGCTTCCTGACAGACACATGGAGCTACACTAGAGCCCTGGAGCTGAAAGAGCCACATGGAGACCCCTGCCAGCACTCAGATGCCTCTACCACCACTGGATCCACAAGACTTACTCCCCACTGCCCTGTGATCTTCCTGCGTTCAGCATCATTGTATGTGTTGCCTGAGTCTGAAAAGCAATTTATAGATTGGGATCAGACATATGGGCTAATATCAAACTTATGGACTTAACCTAGACTGGGCTGCGATGTTTTCTTAATATTCCATTGCTCTTGTATATAAGGCTCTTTCTTATACACATATGAGTATCTATGATTTTGTTTCTCTAGTCTCCCCAGACTAACACAGGTGTGTTCACTAAGGGTAGAGACATTTGCAAACTTGGCAATTACTTGTATTCATTCTAGTTCAAAAAGCCAGTAATACCTTTCTTTTTCTCTTAAATCTATAGGCAGTTCTAGGTGGATCTATGTATCTTTTAAAATGAAAATGCCTGACACTCAAGGGTGAGACTCATTCTCTTAACTCTTGATATTGCCTTAAAACAAAAGCCTGTTTATTCTAGGTACTTTTTAACTCCCCAATTACCAAAGCCCATGAAAACAGGCTTAAATCCTTTCTCCAATCATAACTTCCCATATCCATTTCGAGTACATATTGTGTCTTTAACATTAGGTGACTCAAATCAATATAATCCAAGTACAGCCAGATAAACCATTCATTGTGAACACAATCCACTTAAAACATGCCATTTTAATGTTCTCTAAACAATCGCATTAATATGAATATGGCCCCAGGCCTCTGGTAGCATGAATCCAACAGGCTGGCATTCTATAAAGCAAATTCGTTAAACAGCTTTCCCTTTGCCATGGGGAATGCCACAAGCAGATGCCATCCATTTTCTTGCCGTTTAAATCATCGAAGAATCACAATGTTCACTTCCCATGTCCTTTCTCTTTCTCTCACAAAGCCTCTTGCTCCAAAGAAAGTGGTGCTATAGCAAGAGACCTCACTGCAGAGACCAACTGCATAAACCTCACAGTCATACTTGACCACCTCTCACCCTGCAAAGGAAAAGGAAAAGCCAAGCCCATCCGATTGCCATAATATAGAACTTGGACATAGCTCTACCCCCATGCTTCTATTTTGTTTCTCTGGGACCTTACTCTCAGAACTCATTTGTATTAGGCTGAGTTTTATAGAGAAACAAATGCAGTAACATATTTTTTTCAAATAAATTTATATCAAGTTTATAGTTTATATCAAGGAAACAGCTCACCTTATTCCAATCCAAGTCCGTGGGTCAGGTGCTGTCTAGCAGTCCTTCCAAATTCTATTAGCTACTGGCCAATGAAGCAGGAAGGCAAAAAGGGGAAACTGGGACATTCCAGGTCAGTGGGTGCAGAGTCACATGGATCCACATTTGGGAGGAATATGAAGGACATTGACAGTTCCCAGGATCAGCAGGCTGGCAACCATGTTATACTCCATCCCTGGAAGCCAGAAACAGGATCCAAAGGAGTAGAGGGCCAAGAAGGATAGACCAGTCTTTCACGGTGCCTACTATAAATAACCCACACCATGAAGGAGGCACTATCAGTCTGCATTCTGAGAGATTAGACTCCAACTATGCTTTTTAAATAGTGTACCAAGTTAGCACAAACCTAACCATCATAGACCATTTGGTTATCGCCTCCTGTAATGGCGAAGGGAAATGTAAGAAGTAATATTCTTAGCTGAGAGGAGAAAAGTGGCTCCTGTGGGGCTTGGGGCCAAATCCACAGTGATAAAGTAATGCGTGATTGACAGCGGGTCAGGGCCAACAGAATCCACGCTGCCAGAGAACCAGGACCATATGCTCACAAATGGAGACACAATCCAGGAGTGGAAAAGATAAGATTTAACTCAAATAACATTAAAACGTGTTTCTATGTTTTTTGACTACACTATGCATATTGAATAGGATTGTAAGAGGGGCCTACACTTATAAAGGAAAACAATAGGACTATCATGATTACAGAGAGCTGGTGTGTTCAGGTGGGTTGACTAGAGAAACAAATCCAGATACCCTCATATATGTGTAAGAAAGAGCTTTACATCAAGAAGTAATATTTTATCAAGAAAACATTGCAGAGTACATCAACAGGAAGTACAATCCCAGGAGGAGTCAAGATGGTGGCAGGGAGAATAACCAGGCCGGTGCTCCTGTTGATTGATCAGATAATTTACAGGTTAGGAGGCTGACATTGGGAGGCTGCATGCTAAAAATAGATTCAGTGTCCTAGGTTCTGGTTCAGAACACCCCTCCACCCCTAACTGTAAGGTAGTTGAGAGGCGCCAGAAACCAAATCAGTTGAATTAGAACAAACAGGCATTATTAGGGAGAAAAACCCAGCCTGGGCGAAGTCCCGCAGTCCACAATGTCCGGGCTGGGGGAGTTGCACTGCAGGCTACAAGGGTGATGCTTATGTCTAGACAGGTATGTTTGGGCTTCTGGAATGTAAGCTGTCTTCCTGGTTCTGGGAATATTCATGCCAGGTGCAGAGCTGTGGACTAGAACAAAGCAGGCACTGAGACAAACGGGCCCTACTGGTGCTGGGTGCAGAGCAGCAGGCCAAGAACAAAGCGGGCACTGAGCCAAACAGGCAGTGAACAAAACAGGCTATGAGTAAAAGAAAAAAACTTGCAAAGCTGCTGACAGGTTACATAGCCAGCTCTGGTCAACTCCACAGATGTGTGGGGCAGATTCAAGGCCACTTGCTGCTAGTTGTTTCAGCCAGCTCTGGTCAGCTCCACACGGGTGGGAGAGATTCAGGTCACTTGCTGCTAGAAGCCAGGCTGGTATTGATCTGGCCATACATTCCCAACTCTTTGGTGATATGGGCGATGACTCTTCTGGCTACTTCCTAAGGGTACTGGGATGGTATGGGAGGGGCTTTCGGGTTTGGAATTTTTGACTCCTGTGGGAGAGGACTGTAAGGGTGCAATCACATTTGATTAACAGCAACACGAGAAATTTCTTGCATTCGGTTGCGAAAAAAGTTTAGTAAACAGGGTGTCAGAAGTAGCAGAGCGCAGATGGTTTTAAGAGGGATTAAGGGAGCAACCCAAGCAATGAATGGATTAGATCATCAACCTCCTTGTTGGACGCCAGGGGTCTGACCAGATAGCTTTTTTCCCAATTTACGAAGTTTGTTGATACTGGTTTCCATCAACCCAGATTTGTTAACATAATAGCAGCACTTCTTATTCAGGAATATACACGTTCCCCCTTTATCAGCCATTAGGAGGTCTAGGGCTTTTCTGTTTTGTAAAGCTACTTGGGCTAGGGATGTTATTTGGTGCTGTAAGAAACTTAAAGATATTGCAGTGTTTTTTATTGCCGTTTGCAGTTTGGAGGACCAGCTTTGTGAAGAGCTCAGGGAGTGGGATAGGGCTCCTGCCCCCATTCCTAAGCCAACCAAGGAAGAGGCTA
>NW_022111301.1:8470611-8471929 GCF_000313985.2 Echinops telfairi | reverse complement strand
ACTGAGCCCCAAACAGACCTTTTGACCAGTGGTTCAATTGGCCGGAGCGGTTGCTGCAAGGCTTATTCCAAAAACATAATAAGGGAGTAAAAAAGAAAAAGAGGAGGAGGCATGCCGAAATCATTTAGGGGGAGGTTTTAGTTAGGTGGAGTGAAGTTGAACTGATGAGGTTAGAAGTTTACTTATTTTAAGTGGGTTTGGGTTCCAGGGTGCTTGCTTGACCTGTGTCAGGTGATACCATCCCATTAGTTATACCAGTTTGGCTGCCGATGGGGTAGTATTACAGTGTATAGTCCTTTCCACTGTGGCTGGAGTTCAGAGTTCAGGGTCAGGCGTGGGATGAGTTTTTACTAGGACTTGGTTTCCTGGGGAGAGGTTAAGGATTGAGTGCCCAGAAGAGGTGTTTTTTAACATCCAGAAGGTGCTGGTCTTCCTAGGACCTGAGTAAATTGTGGAGCAAAGATAGAGTAGGTAAGCAAGCTAAAAGCGGAGTTTCATTCTGAGACAGAGAATAGTTTAGGACAAGTGGACGGCCATATATAAATTTAAATGGGCTGAGACCCATAGGCTTCCTGGGGGAAGCCCAGAGGTAGGTTTAGGCAACAGGAAGGAGATCTGGCCAAGAGAGGCGGACGTCTCAGGAGAGCTTAGTTAGCTAGGACTTTATAAGTTTGTTGGTGCACTTAACCTTGCCTGACGACAGGGGCCCCGATAAGGAACATGTAGCTTCCAATTTACTCCCAGGGCGGCTGAGACCTGTTGGGACACCTGCGAAATGAAGGCTGGGCCATTGTCAGACAGGACAGTGTGTGGAAGGTTAAATCTAGGGATTATAGATGTTAGGAGAGTTTGAGCAACAACATCTGCTGTCTCCCTGCTGGTAGGGAATGCTTTTATCCACCCTGAAAAGATATTTACCAAAGTTAACAAATATTTAAGATGTTTCTGTTTAGGCATGTGCATAAAATTAATTGTCCAATTCTCACCGGGGAGATGCCCATGGAATTGGTGGAGGTTTTTTGGAGGCTGAATATTGCTCTGGGAGGAGCATCTGGCCCCAGGGTGGCTACAGCAGCAAAAAGGAGATGGGCAGCGTGAGGCTGCTGAGGTCTTAGGGAAATGGAGGCCTTAGGGTATTGTAAAATGTTGCATTTAAGCAACGGAACAGGACATGAGGGGATTATTAGGAATGAATGGGAGAAAGGGTATTGGTTTAAGATGCAGAGCAAGAAGGGGGTTCTATTGGGTGTTGAGGAGGTGCCACAATTCAATGCCATTACAGTGACCGTGGAAGGGAGACTACGCCCGGCATATGAAG
>NW_022111301.1:8464043-8465543 GCF_000313985.2 Echinops telfairi | reverse complement strand
TGTGGGCTCAGTGGTGGTGGACACCTCTCAGGGCTCAGCAGCCCCCAGGGTGAGCCAGCAGGAATGTGAAGGCAGAAAGAGAAGGGGCAATTTGCAGAAGGTCCCGTCTACAAGGAGACACCATGAGACTATAACCTGGTTGGTGGAATATCACCCCTACACTTTTATCTCTTCAAGTTGGCATGAAATCATGTGACTACCACAGTTGGTGTGCCCTCCTTCACTCTATGGATGATTGTGCTAAAAGGGGAGTTAGACTTTGTATGGAAATAACTAGCTTTATTTTAAGCCAGGAATCTATGTAAAGTTGAGTCTTAGATGGAAACCTGAGACCCCCTGATAATTGGGGGAAAGAACAAGATATTCACACTCAATGGGAGAGTCTACAGGTTAAAAAAAAATGCTGCATGGCATTTTAAATTTTGAGCAAGCAGTATGCCTTTTGGATGCTTAGATGAAGAGAGATTGTGCCCATCAGAGAAAGCCCCCTTCTAGGATGGAAATTTATAAGGAACCAGTGAGCCTGATAGGCTTGATATGGTAACTATGTAGGCCCCCGATTAAGTAAACTGAGGAAAATCCCAGCAGTGATGGGCTGTGCTGAGTGTGACTCTATTCCACAGGCCTGCCTACCCTTGTCTACAGAGGCTTGAAGAAAGAGAAAGGGCTGAGTGGTCTGCAGCTTAAAGATGTGTGTGGACCCTGAGCCTGTGGTAGTGATCTGGCCCCAAGGGCTTAGAATGATGAGCACATGAAAAGGGATCAGCTGGTCTAACATGCAGGGATGTGGGTATAGACTCCAGGATTGCAGCTTGTACTCAATTGGCCTAGCATGGGTGGCTTGGATTGATATGACAAGAAATTGAATAAATGAAGGGACCAAGATGTTTTTGATGGTGTGAACTAGTATAAGTTTGATGACTTATCTGGACTGGATTTTGCTTATGGATGCATATGGCTAAAATTCCAACAAGAAATGAAACTTCTTCACATATAGAAATGTCCTTGTATGGGAAGCTTTATTCTGATTTTTTTTCTTTTATAACAGTGGTCTCAAAACAGACTTTGAGGTCTCCAAGGTTGAGAGAAACAGGGAGGGAATAAGTAGCAATAGGCTCAAGGGTACATAGGTGCTAGTTTTGGATGAAGGGCATGGTAGAAAATTACAACAGGATGAGGATATAAAGATGCTCATCTGAATTGTAAACTCCATGAGAGCTAAACCCCAAAAGGACACTCACTGCCATCAAGTTGATTTTTTTAAAGTATGGTCTTTCTAGCATACTTTCTCATGTGATTCTAGATGACATGCCTGTGGTTATAATCCCATTTTGGAAGGAATTCTCTGCTCTTCTATGTTAATGGACAGGATTAAGGTGGAATTAAGTCTCTAAGAAGGTGTTAAACAAGTTACAACCTTTGATTTCATGGTGGTATAGCTTTCAAAATAGCAAAAGCCACACTCAAAGGCATTAATAAGAGTATTTTACAAAAAAAAAA
>NW_022111301.1:8460358-8463379 GCF_000313985.2 Echinops telfairi | reverse complement strand
AAAAAATTGAAATGCTAGATCATCCTTGGAACAGTATAGAGAAAGTCATTTAAGTACTTATGAATATAATGCTAGACTTCACTTTTTTTCATATAAAATCTGTTTACTCATCCCATTGGGGTCAAATGACAAATTTTTCACTGTGAGAGATAAATTACTGAAAGGCATTTCTGCATTCTTTGAGCTCTGGAGATTGTGGTGTTTCTCTTGTATGGGTTAGAAATGAAAAAGGAAAATGGAACCATCAAGCTTGGATTCATAAATGCAATAGGATAGTGGGATCATGATGTGATAGAGGACAATTGTGGTCACTTTTTACCAAAGATAAGGCAAATCTGATGAATAAATAAGAGATTCCAAACAGAATTCTCTGTTAATTTGATGATAACTCTAACTTAAAGTGCTGATTCAGTTGTGATTGCATTCATAGATCAAAACAAACACATCTCATGACACTTGATGATTGATTTAGGAAATTATTTTTCTCTATAACTTTTAGTAAAGCAGCTTACTCTCAGTGAACAAGGCCAGCATTGCACTATTACTATGCTACCTTGTACAATAATTTCACATTTCTATAATATAATCAAATTAAAAACTGTTCTAATCAACTTTTCTTCCTGGAGATAAATGCTAGTGAATTAGAGCTTCAAAATAGTGGGGTGGGCTGGGAGTGGGGATTATCGCTCAATTCCATTTCTCCATAAAGTCCCAAGTACTGATTTTATATATATGTGAAATAATTAAATAATTATTTAAGGGAATAATTAAAGGGAAAGGAATAATTAAAGGAAAAGTCAGGTACTGATTTAATTCCTTTCTTTAGTTAATCAAGTTCCATATCTATTCTTGTAACATGTTTGATTGTTGTTGTCAGTTGACATCAAGAGTGTTCTCTTAGCAACTCTATTCCCAACAGAAAGAAACACTGCCTGGTCCTGTACCATCCTCACAATTGTTAGGTTAGAGCCCATTCTTGAAACTGTGTCAATAAGTCTCCTCAATGGTGTTTCTCTTTTGGCTGCCGTTCTACATTACCAATTATAAAGTCTTTTTCCAGGTTCTGTTCTCTAAATTGCATGTCCACAGTACTTGAGATGAAACCTTGAAACCCTTGCTTATATAAAGAACATGGTGACTGTGTTTCTTCAAATGCAGATTTACTTCTTCTATCACTGTATAATACTTTCAATATTCTTCACCAATCTCATAAAAATAATGGATTAATTATTCTTCTGGCATCCCTTTTCACTGTATAACTTTCACAAACATAAGAGGTGATTGGAAATGCCATGGCTTGACTCAGTGTACCCTAGTCTTCAAATATATATCCTTACTCTTCAGCATTTTAAAAGGTCTTATGTAGATTTGCCCAATGCAATTGATTATTTTCATTCTTGATGCTGTTTGCTTGGCCATTGATTGTGGAGCCAAACAAGATAACATTTCTGACAACTTTTTTCCTTTTAAAAAAATTATCACAATCGATGTAGTGTGGTACTTACATAATCTTTTGTCAATTTGAGATTTACAAGTGAAGGGGTGGAGTTTAGCCATTAATCAGATCACAGATTGATGAGCTCATTTGGAGGCACTAAGGAAATAAATAGCTCATTGGAAGCAGGAGACATGCTCTCTCCCTCCAAGACATTTCTGTTGACAAGACATGTGGAGCTACCTAGAGCTCTGAGCCAGCACTGAGATGCTCACACGGCCATTGGATCCATGAGATCTTCCACCCACTAGCCTGTG
Source organism: Echinops telfairi (assembly GCF_000313985.2). NCBI lineage: Eukaryota > Metazoa > Chordata > Mammalia > Afrosoricida > Tenrecidae > Echinops > Echinops telfairi. Next base: position 8,461,627 of record NW_022111301.1, on the reverse strand, counting down.
ATCTTCCTGCATTTGGCATCATTGCATGTGTTTCATGAGTCTGACGAGGAATTTATAGATTGATATCGGACATATGAGCTAATACCATACTTATGGACTTGATCTGGATTGAGCTGGGTTGTTTTCTCAATATTCAATTGCTCTTGTATATAAAGCTCTTTCTTATACACATAAGTGTCTATGAATTTGTTTCTCTACTTTACCCAGACTAACATAATATGGTACCTTGGGAGTTGGGTACTAGAGAAACAATTTATAAAGATGTAGAGTAGATGTTTGTTTGACCTCTCCCGCATGATAGTGTTTCTTCTTTGGCTAGAAGTCAGATATGTCCAGGTACTTTACTAGGTTGTTTTCTGGAAAGAATATGGGAAGTTAATGTTTGGATTATTTTATTTGGTTGTTGCTTTTGGTTATTCCTGTTTGAAAAGGCAAAAATTAATGTTGTCAATGTATATTTTAGCTCAGGGGTAGAAATCACCCAATGAATTTATCAGACACCATGCTGGTTAGAGAAAATGGCTGTCTGAGGTCAAAATGGCTGACAGAAGGCCTGGCCCTGGCTTGAGGCAAAGCTGTCAGAGGCCAAATTCCACATTTTTGTATCAATACAATCGTTTAATTAAAGGATTGAGACAAGCTAAATAAGGAGTGAACTTGACGTTTTTTAAGAATTGAGTGTACTCTCTGATTCTACTTTGATAATACTGATTTCTTCTGCTTATTATTGTTGATATAAGGATTTATAGAAATGATTATTGGGAAGTATGAAAACAGAGCGTTTGTAAACCCACTTTCCTTGAGTCTTTAAAATTTGAATCTCTAAATGGGTTAAGACATGGCTGCAAAGAAGGCTCTGAAAAGATAAGCCCCACCCAGTGCTTTGGAGTCCTCAGGATATTTGCATTCCAAGATGCAATCCCAATCCATAGGCATTCCAATGCTTAGGGGATTGATGACAGATTGAAGATAAAAGGAACTCTTTGGATTTTTGAATTTTTAACTAGTAAGAAGCTGGAAAAAATCTGGAACCACGAAAAAAACTCCTCTCTAGGACTGAACTTTAAAGGGAGCCTGTGATAGCCTGAAATGCTTGCTAGGTGGTTGGTTACCTGGATCCACTTGTTGAGTGGAAGTGGGAGAAAAGCAGCAACAGAGAGAAAGTTTGGGTCTGGTTACTGACACCCATGGACCTGGTTTACAGAAACTAGAAAAGATGGGAGTGAGTTGACTGGTCTTAAGTTCATGGCCTAGCACAAAGGATCTAGG
>NW_022111301.1:8433417-8458955 GCF_000313985.2 Echinops telfairi | reverse complement strand
CCAGTGTATTAATTGTCTCATGGAAGTGAGTTGAACTTAGCAATTTGTACTGTTCTGTGGAGTAATTATCTATTTATTTCTTATTTTGTGTCTATCTGTCTAAAATCATAAGTGTCCTGCTTTTGTTTCTCTAGAGAACTCTGTCTAACACAATCCCTTTGGGCCATAAGACAGTTTTATTGATAGTGTCTTTCATTTAGCCAATGATATAGAATTTAGAATTCAGACTGCTGTACATAAATTGTTGAATTGTACAGAATAAACTCTTAACTGACTGGAAACTGTTTACACAAACAATGGAGGTTGGTAATAAGGTAAAACTTTCATTATCCCTCATTCATAAAGCCAGAACCATGCCTGTAATCTTAATACATATTAAGAAAACAACAAGGAAATTAAAGTATATGTTAATCTGGGCCACCGTTAATTGGGCATCCTCAAAGCAATATTTCTAAACCAAAGTTCAAGGACTGCCCATTCATAACCTTGTGGTAGCAATCATCTGCTTCATCTCATACAATGCATTTCTAGCTTAAGTCCAAGGAAGTATTCTAGTTTTAAAATTTGCTACAAGTGAGATGGAGGTAAAGCCTAGTTCATTTAACAGGTTTTCCACATTGAATACTTCTCATGTGGCCTATGAAAAATAGTGTATACCTTGAACAAGGATGGAGTCTGAAGTCGCAGTAAACTATAGAACCAGTTCTGGGTCATTAAAGTCTGATAAAATCCAGGTCAAAAGTGTTCAAGTAGGAACATAATACAGGGCATATTCATCGCTTGTGTTCTGCATCAATATCATTAAATGCAAGTCTCTTTTATTATACATTAAGGTTACCATTTTTGTCTTTTCTTTTCTTTTTAACTTTGTTTTGGTAGATTTTCCACCATCCTTTAATTCTTAGTCTGTTTTTGTCTGTGAGTTTGAGGTGTGTATTTTGAAGACAGAGTATTAATGGGTCTTGTTTTCTAATCCAGTATGATACTTTCTGTCCTTTAATTGGTGCATTTAGTCCATTGCTATTCAGTGTTATTATGGATTATGGTAGTTACATAATCTGGTGTCAATTTGAGACTATTAAGATTGAAGGGTTGGAGTTTAGCCTGTCAATCAGGTCACAGCTTGATGTCTTCATTTGAAGGCACTACAGAGATAAATTGCTCACTGGAGACCAGGCCCACACTCTCTGCTTTGTCTTCTTGCTGACAAGACACATGGAGCTAAGCTGATGGAACCAGGGGTCTTGAGCTGGAAGAGTCACATGCCAGCTCGGAGATGCTTCCACCACTATGGGACCCACAAGACTTTTCACCCACTGGTCTGTGATCTTCCTGCAATCAGTGTCATTGTATGTGCTGCATGAGTCTAAAGAGGAATTTATAGACTGGCATGGGACATATGGGCTAATATCTGATTTATAGACTTGATCTGGATTGGGCTGGGATTTTTTTCTCACTATACAGTTGCTCTTTTATATAAAACTCTTTCACAGACACATATGAGTGTCTGTTAATTTGTTTCTCTAGTCTACCCAGACTAACACTTTATGGTACCTTGGGAGTGGGGTTCTCAAGAAACAAATTGTGAAGATGAGAGTGCTTGCTTTTTTGACCTCTGACTCTTGATAGTTCTTTGTCTTTGTCTAGCTCGAGGTCAGATGTGACCATGCAGCTTACTGTGTTGTCTTCTGGAAAGACTGTGGGAATTTAAAATTTTGATTCCTATAAATTGTCTCTGGGTATTCCTGTTTAAAATGGCAAAAAATGAATGTGATTAATATATATTTTGAGCTCTGATGGCAAATCACCTCTTGAATTTCTCAGTGACCATGCTGCTTAGGGAAAATGGTTTAAAGAAGGTCACGTGGCTGACAGAAAGCCTGGCCCTGGCATGATTCAATCAGATGCCTAAGGCCATACTTTTATCAATGTAATAGTTTAGATAAGGATTAAGATAAACTCAGATAAGAATTGACCTTGATGCTTTAAGAATTGAGTTTAGGATCTGACTGTCCTAGGTTTATATTGTTTTCATCTGCTTATCATTTTTGATATAATGATTGATAGAAATGTTTACTGGGGAGTATGAAAATAGAGAGCTTGCAAATTAAGGGGCTTTTAGCCATTGATTTGAATCTATAAATGGGTTAGAACATGCTTGCAAAGAAAGTTATGAAAAGCTAATTCCCATCCAGTGTCTTGAGTGCTCAGGACATTTGAAAGTGAAGACCTTTGCTTATGGAACTGTTGACAGATTGAAGAAAACAGGAACTTTTTGGACTTTTGAATTTTGAACTAGTGGTTTGTGTCAGAAGTTGGTAAAATTCTGGAACCATAAAGAAACTCTCCTCTCTAGTACTGAACGTTAAAGGGAGCCTGTGTGTAGGCTGAAATGCTTGCTAGGTGAACACCTGGATCCACTTGTTGAGTAGAAGTGAGAGAAACACAGCAATAAGAGATGAGTTGAGTCTGTCCACTGACACTTATGGACCTGGTTCACAGGGACTAGAGGAGAAGATGAGAGCAGGTTGACTGGTCTGAAGTTCTAGCATAAGTTGCTAGGGTTTTAGAGAATTTGTGATAGGGTCCATTGTCTAAAGGCAAGGCAGCCAATGGCACCCTGGTAAGGCTAAGTGAGGCAACCCACATTGACTTGACCAGAGCCCACCAATAAGATAAGATTTTTGAGCTTGTGAACAGGTATATATTGCTCCTGATTTTATGGACATCCTATCCTGATTTGACTTTGCTTATGGATGTGGACTCACAAGGTACCAACTGGAATGAAGATTCATCACATACAAGAATATGATTGTCTCCTCAGAGCACTGGGTTGATGTAAGTGGGCAGAATAGAAATTAGATACCCAAAACATTTTGGACGTTACAATTATCATTTATTATTTATTATATTATTTATGGCATCTTTTTTTTTTTTAACATTTTATTAGGGGCTCATACAACTGTTATCCCAATCCATACACACATCAATTGTGTAAAGCTCATTTGTACATCGTTTCTCAAAACATTTTCTCTCCATTTAAACCCCCGACATTAGGTCCTCATTTTTCCCCTCCCTCCCCGCTCCCCCCTCCCACATGAGCCCTTGATACTACTAATGGGCTTTGGATCTCCACTCCGCACTCCCCGCATCATTCACTATGGTAAGATTTTTTGTTCTGATGATGCCTTACACCTGATCCCTTCGACACCTCGTGGTTGCATAGGCTGGTGTGCTTCTTCCATGTGGGCTTTGTTGCTTCTGAGCTTGATGGCCGCTTGATTATCTTCAAGCCTTTAAGACCCCAGACGCTATACTTTTTGATAGCCGGGCACCATCAGCTTTCTTCACCACATTGGCATCTAGTTTACAGTATTACATATTTCACATACAGTATTATTATACATAGCTCTTACAAATACTGTAATCAATAGCCTATGAAATGACTTAAGGGACGTACTCTACAGGTGGGTCGCCGTCTTTTTCCTCTGAAGGAGCGGGTGTAGGCAGTGGGTGCTGTTACGCAAAAACCACAATAGAGTGAAGCCGCGGAAGTCGAAGCGCGAAGTGGCGAGGGTTCACTGTAAATAGCTCACTGGAGGCCAGAGCCACACTCTCTGCTTCCTCTTCCTGCTGACAAGATACATGGAGTTATGCTGATGGAACCAGAGTCCTAGAGCTGTTGGAGCCATGTCAGCACTAAGATGCTTTTTGGATCATTGCCATTGGATCCACAAGATTTTTCACCCACTGGCCTGTGACCTTCCTGCATTCAGCATCATTGCATGTTTTGCATGAATCTGAAGAGACGTTTATAGACTGGTATTGGATATAAGGGCTAATATCTTGTGTGTGTGTGTATTCTTGACATACTATTATTTTACTCTGGCAATCTAACTTCTCTTTGAAAATGTGTAGAAGGAAAGAAACTAATGTTGACTTTTAGACAGAAGATGCTTTTATATTCAAATAATTCTCTGCAGTTAGGAAATAGTACAATCCCTAATTTGAGAAGTAGTGTCCATTATTCTCTCTTGCTTAAAATAATTCAATATTTGAAAAATCCATGAAGATGCATTTTATAAAGTGACCTGGAAATTTAATATGTGGTTTTCACTGAACAATGAATAATAAAATTTTATTTAAACTCTTGTTATGCATTTTGCAATCTAACTTACAAATCTATCAAGAAAAAAATGGTGAAGACATGTTCCCTGTTCATTTAGGTATGAGTTTATGCTTATATTGTAAACACCATGATGTTTCATTATTCCTAACTTTCTTTAACTAAATCAATGAGTAAATTGCAGTTTTCTAAATTTGAAATACACTAAAAAGCTTATTATTTTACATGAAAAGGTTGGATTCAAGTGTTCCAACTAGAACTTATTTTCCCACATAAATAGTGTTTTATGGTCATGATTTATGTGTTTGGAAAGAATATTTTTAAACAAGTTTACCTTTTATCTTTTAAATGTTTATTTTGCCCATTATTAAGTTATGATTATATGCCCTAGTAATTATACTATAGATTCTTGAAAAGGTTTGAGAGGCACTCTGTCACTTTTGTATCAAATGAATACTGCAGATGCTGAATGAGTGTATGAATGTTCTGATCAATTGGTTTAAATTTGGTATTTAAGCGTTAAAGTCACTTGTTAATTTGGTAGTTGGACTTTTCTACAAAAGTATTATTGTTTTAGTCAATAATCTGGTAAACGTGTGAGTCATTGGAAAGAGGAGACAGATCTAATATTTAAATGCAATGCAGTTAATTATTATGACTTTTTTTAGCTATAGATTAGTTAGTCTTTGTTATTCCCATCAAATGACCATTTTCTGATGGGTTCTAGGTAAAAAGGTGTGGGAAGATCCTGAGTGGATTATGATTCGGTTGTGAGTAATTGTTAACAAAGTTCATTGCTAGGCAGAAAGTGATTCGTCTCATAAACAGTGGGTGATATTTTATATCTGCAACAGGAGAGAGCCAAGAGTGGAGAATGTCATTTGGATACTGAATCTAGCTTTCCTTTCTTTGTCTGACCTCTGTTGCTGATTTCATGAACTTCTACAGCTTTGTAGAGGAGGGAGATCTGCCAGATGGAAATCTGGACTCTGGACTTATACTTAAAGGAATCCACAGTACTTGAGCCATTTCCTTTCACACTGTGAATTCTGTGATAACTCAAACCACCCAGTGACTCCACGGGAAAAAGTCCTGGTGGTCTGCTCCCTAAAGACGGTAACCAGATAAATTCTACAGGATAGTTCTACTCTGTTACATGTTCTACTCTGTTATGTGTGCATGTGTTTGTGTGCATGTGTGAGAGTGTGTGTCCTGTCAAGGTATGAATAGGAATCAATTCAGCAACACATTCAAAATTTAAGTTATTTTTCATTTTTAGACATTTTTCAGGATGAGTATCTTGTCATAATTCCAAGAAATCAGGATTATGATAATTCAAAATTCTACAAAAAGTTATGTTGTTGCTGGTAAACCAAACCCAAATCCATTGCCGTAGAGTCCACTCTGACTCGATGGCAACATAAGACAGAGTGGGACAATATATGACAGAACCACTGTGGCAGTTACATAATCTCCTGTTACCTTGGTAAGGGCTCGAGTCTAGCCTGTCAATCAGGCTGTAGCTTGATGACCTCATATGGAGGCACTAAGGAGATAAATAGCTCAGTGGAGGTCAGACCCACACTCTGCTTCAGCTTCCTGCCGACAAGACTCATGGAGCTATGCTGATGGATCCAGAGCCACGGAGCTGGAGGAGCCACATGGAGACCCCTGCCAATACTGAGATGCTTACACCACCACTGGATCCACAAGACTTTGCACCCACTGACTTGTGATCTTCCTGGATTCGGCATCACTTTGTGTTCAGTTAGTCTGAAGAGAAACTTACAGATTGCTGTCGGACATATGGGCTAATATTGAACTGATGGACTTGGTCTGATCTGGGCTGGGATGTTTTCTCATTATACAAGCACTCTTTGATATAAAGTTCTCTATTACACATTTATGAATGTCTATGAATTTTTTTCTCTAGTCTACCCGGACTACCACAACTACCCCTTTGGTTTTCCAAATTACCCTTTTAGCTTTCCAGTTCTAGAAAAAGAAAGCCTCATCTTTATCCCTCAAAACAGCTGTCAAATTGGTTCCTATTCATAAAGAACCCATGTACAACAGAACAAAACCGTGTCTAGTCTGGGGTCATCATCACACTCATTGTAGGCTTGAGTCTATTATTACAGCAGTATGTCAATGCATTTTCTAGGTTTAGAAATATAGAAAATACAGATGATGTCTCTGCTTACTCATTTAGTTTTGAGGATTTTTGTTTACTAGATGTTGAGGTGTAATCCATACTGAAAGCTATAATATTTGTCATCAATTTTAAATCCTTTTCACATTCATCAAAAAAGATCATGTCATCTGCATATAATAGGTTGTTAATGAGTCTTTCTCCAGTCCTGATTTAAGTATAAAATAATTCTGTATTAAAACAATTGTTCTTCAGTTATCTTGAAAAACAACAATAATTTATTAGCTTGCTTTATTGGACATTGTCTAATTATATTTTATAAGTTTGGAATTAAGTTTCTGAAATATATTTAGTTGTATTTATGCATTATAACATTAAATTATTGCACAATTACTAAACATAATATGAATATTTGAAAATGTTCTATATTTCATTAAATAATTCTAGACACTGAGATCTTGACCATAAAACAAAAAGTGTAAGAAATCTCTTACTATAAAGAGGATAGTTACTGTGGGTATTAATAACAAATAAGGAAGTGGTATGTAATACAGTTTTAAGAGGATATAATGCCTTTAAACAAAAGTTACCAAAAGCCAACTAAGCTCACTGCTATTGAGAAATTCCAATTGCTAGTGACCCTAAGGGTCAGGGTAGGATTTCCCCGTGGATTTCTGAGACAGTAGCTCATTCCAGAAGTAGAAAGCCTCCTGCAGGTGGTTTCAAATGGTTGACCTTGCAATTAGGAGCCCATCATGTGACCTCTATGTCACCAGGCCTCCTTAAAGCCTGATAAAAATTGATGTACAAAAATAACTTTATCGATGAACACTTTGCCTGAGGAGGTTATATAGTAAAGAAGTAAAACGAATGAAAGTGTCAGATAAATATCTTGATCTTGATGGATTTGGCTTCCCAGATTTGCCTGAAAGGTTGGACTAAGGCTAGATTTTCAGTGTTTCTGGAACATTTACATCCAACTTACCTGATAAACCTTAATTTTTCCAATTTCTTTCATTCTGTTGGTGGCTTAAATCCTTTAACAGTATATTTATCACTCATAATGGTTGAGCTTCCCGAGCTAAATTCTGACTGATATTTTATTATCTCAGGGAAAAGCAAAACTACATCACTTTGAAGACTAAGTTGTGCCTGACTAAGCTATTGTATTTCAATCACCACATATGCATATGAAGGTTGAACAACGAATGAGGATGACATGACCGTTATCATCTCGCACCTGATCATGTGGTGTACCTGATTTTTATAGCTACTGTTTTTCACCAACCATTCCCTTAGCCCTCAGAAAGCCCTTCAACCTGGATTTGGTTCTTTACCTGCCAGGATGATTCAAATCTTCATTCTTGAAGCCTCTGGGGCACTAGCACTGATGTGAGATTTGGGTTGCTGTTGTTCCTATTACTTTCATCACAGGATATGATAGTACTAAGAATCCACCTAACGAATCTCCTGTATTCAAGACATGTTATTTGCTTTAAAGATACCTTATCCACATATCATACATTTCAATAGTTCAATCATAACCAGAAGAGTTGTACAATTATTACCACAATAAATTGTAGCACATTTTCTTCCTTCTCATACACATTGTTATTCATGTAATTGTTTTTTTTAATTGTGGCAAAAGTATACATAACAAAATATTGTCCAATTCAACTTCTTCATGTATAATTCACTGCCATTGATTATACTCTTCATGTTGTACAACCATTATTGATATCCTTTTCCAAATTATTACACTACAATTAACATAAACTCAATGTCCCCTAAACAAATACTCTTCCCCATGGTAATCATTAACCAAGTTTTTTTTTTCTTTTCTTTTTTTTTAGTAATTTTCTTGGTATAATATTCACATATCATACCCTTCCATAGTTAAATCACTTTTTAAAAGAATTTTATATACATCTGAAATTCAATTCTGAGGTGTTAGGTGTTTTTTACAACCATTACCTACTACCAATCAAACTTCTCTTGGTGGTCAGAATCAATGTAGCAATATCTTTCTTCTGTTGATTCAGAGGCACAAGGATGGCCAAATGGCCAGGAGGCATTCCTGCCATTTTAATGGATTCAGTTCTGTGTCTTGAGGTGAGAATGTTCCTCACTCTAGATCTAGGAGCTCAGGACCTGAAGAACTTGGGGTTGCATTAGTGAAAGGAAAAATTCTGTGAATGGGTCACTAGAAGTTAGGCTGAGTGGTGTCATTCCCCTATCCACTTCTTGATTCCAGGACTCATGGACCCCGGCTATTGGAGACACCATACCAAACACTGCTTTCGCAAATACACAGCCTTCTGGAGAACATTACCCACAATTGCAAGGTGCTGTCTCCTAGATAGTGCTGGATTTGTGCATTTAGAAGGCCATTCTATTGTTCTATCAAGCCTCCTGCTTCAGGATAATGAGGAACATAGTATGCCCAATGGATTCTGCGAGCATGGGCCCATTGTCATGCAATCAATGTGCCACTGATTTGATAATTGATCTCTCTGAGGAATAATTGATATGTTGGATTCAGTGTGAGGCTGCCTTTGGCAGATAGGGCATGCAGTAGTGGCAAGTAGACTTGGTGAGGGGAAATCGATCTTACTGAGCCATGTGTAACCTTCATCTCTGCCACACTGGCCACTTTGTTCATGAATTCATAGGACAATAACAAGAAATTCTTTGAAACCGATGACTGTTTTCCACAGAATATGCCATCCTATCCATTTGATTGATGGAATCACTCTCTGCAGATGCAAACCTTTGGTGAGGCACAAATATCTTCATTTTTTTTTGGTCCATTCACAGAAGGTATATCCACATATCTCTTTCCCACACTTCTCCAAACATGCTCCTTCCTAGTCCCTGATTATCAAATCAAACCATTAGCCACAACCATGAGTCAGTATTCAGTCTTACATTTGGCCATTTCTCTTCTTAAGCTAAATGAAAAACCAAATATACTGCTTAAATTTCTATGCACTGGGAGGATTTCCCTTCACAACTGTCCTTCAGAGATGTCCCAGCATAAGCTTCAGTCTACTTTCAAGCGGTTGCTATTTCTGGCAGAAACAAACTCAGACTTATCCAAACTTATGCTTCTTGCATTCTTTTTTTTTTATCATGTTATTAATTAATTAATTTTTATTAACCATTTTATTAGGGAGGCTCTTGAAAATCTGATAACAATCCATCATTAAATTATATTAAGCATGCTTGTACATATGTTGCCATAAGCATTTCCCAAACATTTTCTTTCTACTTGAACCCTTGGTATCAGCTCCTCTTTTCCCCACTACCTTCCCTACCCTCCCACACTCATGAATCCTTGATATTTTATATATTATTACTTGTTTCTTTCACTCTTAGTCCACACCGTTAACAACTAATACAACACACTCTCAGGTTTCTGTTGGTATATACTAGAAAACTCCAGCAGTTTTTCAAGAGTATAGTACATTTCTTCCTGGGTCATCATCTGGATTTTACAACTGGGGACACACTGTGACTTAAGCCTGTGCCTACCAGTAATAATGGGTGGTAAAAATATTTCCTGGAAACGTATGGCAATATTTTGTAAAGCATCTTCCTCAGGCAAGGATGCAGCCCCAAGAATTAGATCAGCATGCACTTTTTGGCTAATCTCTTCAAGTGAGGTTGCAAGAGAGAATTATTTACTGATAGTGAATTAATCTATTCAGATAATCCATGATCACCCAGAACTTCAGTTTCCACCAAAACATCATCTTGTGGTGCCAGTATTTGGGCTATTAACATTGCTAATTACACCATGGACTAACATTGTCCTCTTTACTTATTTTTGCACATTTATCCACACTAATAGAGGGATAGAATTCTCAGTGCCTTTAAACCTAATCAGACATGAGAACCAATTTATTCTCCAAACCATGGAGAATACCAGCCAACATATGTTGACAGAAAGCCTCATTCTCTCACTTTGTAAAGTAGAAAAACAGAGAAAATAAGGACAACTATCAAGGACTTCACCGTGTAGCACAGTGTTTCATTCCATTGTGCATAGGATTATAGATATTGTAACCAACTTCAGGCTACCTAACCACACACATAATAATTATAGGTTTTATTCACAGGTGCAACTAAAAATCCTATTTGAATTCTAGAGAGCAGAACTCCATTTATATGTTTCAGTCCTCTCTTTAATATCTATAGTTGTTGTTGTTGTTGTGTGTCCTTGGAGTCGGTTCTGACTCCTGTTGACCCTATCTACAACACAATGAAACACTGCCTATTCATGGGCCATGCTCACAAATATTCTTGTTTGAGCTTAAAGTTGCAGCCACTTTATCAGACCATCTCATTTAGGATCTGCATCTTTTTCCCTGCCCCCTGCTTCACCAAGCATAATGTTCTTTTCCAGAGACTGGTTTCTCCTGATAACACGTCCAAAGTACATAAGATGAAGTCTCACTTCATCCTGCCTCTCGGGAGCATTCTGCCTGTATGACTTCCAAGACAGGCCTCTTTGTTCTTTTGCCTTCCATCATGTATTCAGTATTCTTCACCAACATCTCAGATCAATGCATCACTTTTTCTTTGGTCTCCCATATTCAATGTCCATTTTTCACATGCATATGAAGCAGTTTAGACTATGATGGCTTGGGTCAAGTTAAACTTATTCCTCAAAGCAAAATCCTTGCTTTTCAGCATTTTAAAGAGGTCTCGTGCAGTAGATTTACATAATGAAATGTGTTCTTTGATCTCTTGACTACTAGCTCCATGAGCTTTAATGGTGGAACCAAATAGGATAAAATCCTTGACAAATTCAATCTTTTCTCCATTTGTCATGATATCGCCTATTGGTCCAGCTGTGGGGAATTTTCATTTTCCTTACATTAAATTGTAATCCACACTGCAGGGTTCAATCCTTGATCTTCATAAGAACATACTGCAAGTCTTCCTCACATTCAGCAAGCAAGGTTGTGTCATTTGCAAATTGCAGTTTGTTAATAAACCTTCCTCCAATCCTGATACCTCATTGTTCTTCATATAATCAAGATTATCTCATTATTTGCTCAGTATACCAATTGAACAAATGTGGCGACAGGACACATAGCTAATGAAACACTAATAAACATCTTTCTGGTACTCTCTGCTTTCAGCCAAGATCGATCTGATATATGGAATGATATACCTCATTCTATGACCTTTTCTGTATCTTGCCTGAACCTCTGGCATACTCAAACACCAGGGAACCCAGGTCAGGTGCTGTGGAATGCTGGGACACTGAATCCTGTATCTTCTGGATGCAAGACATGCTCCAGAGGCTGCATCAGTGAGACCCCATATGGGGATGACACCATGCTCTAGATAATCTGAATTCAACCTCAAGCACACTTTTAACTGGAGGACTTAAGCCACAAAACACATGGTATCCAAGGAAGCAGAAGACAGCTCTACCAAGAATGGTGTACTGCTTTTTGGCTGACAAAAAATGGTCTTGCTACTTCACCACCTTGTATTCTGTATTAAGATAAGTATTATTCAGGCAATACTGTGCTGGCAATCCCTTTTCTTTGCGTGTACTTGTTCAGTACTAAGGTGAATCTCAGAGGTATGCTGCCATTGGGGTCACCTTCTTGAAGCAGTGTATTTTGTTTCTTTGTTTTGCGGTAAATGAAGCCCAGGGACGTTGAGCCTATAGGTAAAGCAAATATATTAAGGGTTTTAGGAGGGGACATATAGAGAGGTGGTGGAGTTAAGAGGGAGGTGATGTCAAGAAATCGAGGAAGGAAAAGTATTTCTGGGGACTGATTATGTAAATTTATGGTGACATGATTTAATTATGGAATGATATGCCATATGTTTTAATTCCCAAGCAATTATTAAAACGATAATAAAAGCATAGATCCAGGAATGGGTTTTTGTTTGCACTAAATCCTAGCTCAAACTTAAGAAAATTTAGTTCTTACATAATTTCCCTGCTCGATACTCACCCTCAGGATGGGAACACAGATGATACAGGTGCTATAGCAAAATGTGGCAAAGAATTTAGATGGTGGCCGACTATCAGATAAAATAGCATCTGGGGTCTTAAAGGCTGGTCTCCAGGCAAACAAGCATCTTAGTGAGATGTCAACCAAGTCCACATGGAAGAAGCACAACATTGTTCTGTTTTTGTTTGTTCATATTAAAGTGTATCTCAGAGGTGTTGGGTAAATGTGTGTTATATGCTTTTCCATCTTTTCATATAGGAAAACTTAAAAGTGTGTTATATGCTTTTCCATCTTTTCATATAGGAAACGCAGGATTGGTGAACCTATAAGGATAACACGTATAATAAGAGGTTCTCTGGAGTGGGGGGATGGGGGATACAGTTGTGATGGAGTAAAAGGGTGACAATGTCCAGGAGTCTATGTAGAAAAAGAATATTTGGAAACTGATTGTCGTAGCAACTGTACATTCTACTTGACCTGATTGAAATATGGAATGATATGATATATGTATTAAATCACAGGTAATAAAAAATCCAATCTTAAAATTCTTAATACCGAATAGTGACATACATAATGTCAGTATTCAAGGTACCATTAAAAGAAAAGGTTATGAGTATTGGATGCTTATTTTTAAGGCATAGGAATTATAAGAAGAGAGAGGGAAACAATAGTAACAAAACTTGGAATGGTATTGAGTAAAGTCTATTCATGATCTTTGCTCTCTGCATCTACTCCTCTATACGTTTTCACAAATTCAAATATGGAAATGAAACTGCACTAAATGACACATTTCATGTATTTTTAGTGAATTGTAATTTATCAAATAATCTCATCACCCCAAGTCCCCTCAAATAAACAGAATTGATATGAATATTGTTATGAATTGATGAATAAACCCCGTGAAAAACAGTTTAAGCTGTGGTCTAATTTTACTGAATATGGTAAGTTTAGAAAGAAATGTTTCTATCAAGACATAGTAGCCTAGAGTGCAACAAACGGATCCCTGTAATGCAAGCAATCTCCAGAAAGACAAGATTGGAAGAACTCTGCAACTCGTATAATTTCTCAGTTTTCTAACATTTAAAAATATATAATGATAAAAGGTATTTATTTTTGCTATTTCTGTGTACAAGAAAGATTGAACAAACATTAACTATTTTTTTCAGTGAGTGTTATCTGACAGATATTAGGACATTATTTTTTAAATTTTAAAGTGTGAAGCACTATGAGTAAAATGAAAACAGAGTTTGAGGTCACATTTTAGGCCAAGATTGCTTGTAGATGAACTATCCTTCAGTGAATCTATTAAATATTCAGAACCTGAGAATATAAGAAAACAAAATTATATTTCTTTCTACCAACAAGAAGAATTCACTTATCCATAATAGCTTTAGTTACATAATGGTTCCTTTGTGACAATAATTTCAAAAGTATATGATTCATTGATTTCATTAAAGGTTAATAGAATAAAACTTAGGACACACAGTAGCTTAGATACAGTCTGGGGTTTTCAAAGAGAAATGCCGCTGGTTTAGATAAAGGCACAGTGTGTGCTGAGATCAATCTAGATTCCTCTGGCACTAAGTCAGCACTTGACATAAGCTCTCTCTGTGCAAGTATACTTTCTTGTTGGAAAAATGAAGTGCAAAAGGTTAACGTCACTCCCAATTGTATTTACATGGAAACATTGAATTTCCACATCTTTCACATTGTAAAGGTCTTTAGTCTTCCAATAAAAAAACAAAATAAAAATGATAATATTACTTTTTTTTTCTATACTGAGCAAGGCTTTCTGCAAGATAAATGGTCCCATTGTGATTTTTGTAGATGATAGTCACAGTGGGAGGGCTGTCATGATTAGGTACCTGGTTGTTTTTACCACCAAACTCCTGTGCTCCTCATTCTTGGCTTTCCCAGCTTGTTTGCCTGTTTGCTGTCCTATGTTCTATGAACATTAAGTAGTCATTACCAAAGTGATTTTGTCTGTGGATGGAGGGAAGCCTGGATGAAGTAACTCATTTATTTAAATAAATCTTTGTGGTAGATATATAGTTGTTTGTTTAAGTTGAGGTATAAGATTGTAGGGGTGGAGTCTAGCTTGTCAATCAGATCATAGCCAATGAGGCCTCTGCGTAGAGATGGCCTTCACTTGAGAATTCTGGGAAATCTGGTTTTTCCTTCTTGGAGGTGGGAGACTCTCTCTGTCACACCCTGGGAGACATAGCAGCTGACAAGACACATAGCCCCATGCTGATGCAGCCCTGGGTGCTGGAAACACCGTGCAGAGACCCCTGCTAGTGCTGAAATGTTTCCAAGGCCACTGGATGCAAGGACTTACTACCCACTGGCCTGTGATCTTCTACATTTGGCGTCATTGCGTGTGTTCCGTGAGTCTGAAGAGGACTTTATAGGTTACCATTAGACATATGGGCTAGTATCGGACTTATGGACTTGATCTAGATTGGGCTGGGATGTTTTCGCAGTCTTCAATTGCTCTTGTATATAAATCTCTTTCTTATGTGTCCATGGACACACATATGTGTGTCTATGGATTTGTTTCTCTAGTCCACCCAGACTAACACAATCTTATTATCATATTATCAGTAAATAATCATTATTAGGGTTTGTTATTAGCAAGAGATTGTACTTGTTCCAGATGGAAACACTCTTCACATTCATAAGCAACATTTTTACTCAGCAAATTAATGAATAGAATCCATACTATCAAGTTGCAATAATACTGATTATGACATACCAATATTCTTGTACATTGATTAGTTAATATCCCTTTCTGAATATAGAAACTTCCTTTGTGTATATGTGGAAATAAAATATCACTCTAGAATTGACTTTAGCAATCTCCAAGCTTAGATTTGGAGGAGTGATTCAAATGGTCATTATGCCTGGCTTTTTGAAGTTAACTAAGAGTTGTCTCCTGAAAAAGTCCATGTGATCTACGTCTGAGAAACTAGCCTTATTGAAAATAGTTCTCCTCAGACTGGTATGGGGTCTCCAGGAGTCTGATTGAAGTGTGTGACAGCTAGTGTAGCTTCAGAAGTCTGGTCACTAGTTGTGTTTTTTTTGATGTGTGTCACAGTTAATTTGCATAATTTGTTTGACATTTAATTTTCTCAAGGTAAAATTAAGACCAAACCTGAAAGTTTTTCTGAGAATTACATTTTTAAAATGTGTATAATATATTTAAAGGTATAATATCAGGAAATTTAGGTAACATTTCATGGTCGAACATTTAATAAATGGTTGAGCAGGGATCTAATATAAATTCAGATTGCCTACCGAACCAGGTTCATCCCATTAAGTAACTTGCTACCTAAATTCAGAAAGAAATCTTCTCTTGGCATGGAAGAGGGAAGTTGTGTGTGTTCTTTCTAATTACTATAAAGACAAATTTTAAGGAGTTTGAAATTGTTTTTTACTATTATTTACATCTCTATCCATACACTCTATACCTGTAGTGCATTTCCATGGAGCTGTTCTGAGTATTGAATTTCATCCATAGGAATATTTGATTATGTAAATGAAACAATCTCTATATGCAGCTCCACGGAGAGAGAAAAACAAAGGCATAGATTCAGACATGAATTCAGCTAATAAGGCTGTAGAGAGTGCCCTTTATAGTTTTAGTTTACATAGGGTTGAGAAATGCTTCATGTGATGTGAAGTATCATATACAGTTTTGTCGTAAAGGAATTTCACCGGTATGTGTGTGTAATATGAACATTGGTGCTTGTGCAGCAATATCGTTTTCTTTATTCTTGAATTTCATTTCACTAAAATGAAAGTGCTCAGATATCCTACTTAGACATGCCTATTTTAACATATAGTTACAAGTGTTATTTTCTGAAAATTTCCTTCAATTATGGCATAGTTTATAATACAGAAATTATAATAGTGTAACTATTTATTCCATATATTTTCCTACTAATATTGCACAAAATGTCACCATATTTTATATTCTAGGCTACATATCTGTAAGACATTTTGGATTGTGATAATACAGATGTAGGACTTAGTTCATGATTTTTTTTCATATCTTAAATCTAAGAACTAGACTTTATAAAAAGTGAAGGCTAATGAAGAATAGAACTAATATGTTAAATGTTAGATATTATCATTTTTAATAATTATTCTATAATGGTTGCAAAAATTGGCATCAAAAGTGTATGTCATGAATTGACCTTCCTGCCAGATGAGCCATAATAAATTAACAAAATGACTCAAACAATTAATCGATTTTATGCAAGTATTTAACATTATCATAGAAAAACACTAACTACTGTTTGGAAGAAGTATGGCCAGAGTACTCCACCGAGGTAAGGATGCCAACCCTTTGTCTTACACACTTTGAATGTGGAGAGAGCAGTCAGTCCATGGCGAAAGACCTCATGCTTGCACAAAAGGGGAGGGCCCTCAACAAGGTGGATTGGCACAGTGACAGAGCTTTGTGCTCAAACATGGGAACAATTGTGAGGATGGAGTGAGATCTGGCAATATTTTGGTCTAACACCTAACCAACACCATCACCACCACCACCACCACCATATTATAAAGAGAAATGCAAAATGGGCGTGCCCTATAATTTGTTTAAATCTACTTTATGCCTTCTAAAAATTTGCATAGATCTGCTCTTTCCTTTCTGTTAGTACATTTCTGTACTTTGTTAGCCATTTCAAGGTCAATATGAAACTTAAGTGGAAGTTTGATACTAAGTTAATAGCAGCCATGTTCTATAGTAAACAGAAAAAAAACTAATGGCACAGGCAACTCTATATGCCTTTATTAATTGTGAACATGTATTGATGATTTCTTGTTGCTGTTGTTGTTTTGTTTCATTCCCTAAAGGATTCACAATATATGATCCACAGTGAAGTTGGTTTTACGAAAGGCTCCTTTTCATTTGAGCCTAAGGATGGGACCTTATGAGCACTGAAAAGAGATGACATATACTTCATAGTATAGAAATTCGAGCACATTGAATATTGTGCTTTCTGAAAAGAGACATAAATGTAACTCTGTCCTTGGGAAGTTGAATAAAGTTATCAAGAACTAAAATTCGCGGTAGTTTAGAACTACATTATAAAATAAAAAGACAAGTATAAAAAGGGGAGAATCAGGGGTAAAATGCACTGTAGAGAAAAGGAATGGTTAATATTTTTCTTTTTACTATTTCTAAAAGGGAAGAGAATGCCTTTTAGGAAAGGGTAACAGTTACGTTTCTGTCAGCAGGCTGCACCTGTAAGACAAAACCGGTGGATGCAGCCTCTCACTAAGGTCGGAGCCTGCCATTGTCTCAGGCGAGGTACCCTACTTAATATTCATAATGTAAGACACTGCGAATAACACCCCCTCTCTTCTTGCTGATATCATGCATTCTCTCTGGCTTCGCAGAGACCTAAATGTCCCTGGGCAATGGAATATCTGAAAGCTGGGCTTGAATCCACTGGATTTAATTGCTTCTATAACTGTATGGGCCCTTTTTCTTGATATAGATACCCCCTTACTGTACTTAAAGGAGCCCTCATGTTGTGGTGGTTGGGCACAGGGCTGCTGAACCACAAGGACAGCAGTTCATAACCACCAGCCACTCTGCAGGAGAAATCCAAGGCTTTCTACCCTTGGAAAGAGTCAGAGTAGCAGAAACACACGGGGCAGGTCAACCCTGTCCTGTAGGGTCCCTCTGATGCACATCTACTCCATGGCGGTGAGTAAAAGGGTAGTCATCTACACATATACGTGTCACTGATTTTGCTTCTGTGTTTAAAATTACATGTAATATTTTAAACCATTGTTTTAGCTATCTGCCTTCCTCAGTCTTTCATTGAATCAGTTCTCATAGTCCTAACAAAGATACACTGAGGATTTTTAAATATATAATTTAGCACAATAAATCTCTTAAAATGTGTTAATGTTCTATTTACCTTCGAAAATCTTTTTATTTTGCTATTTAAGGGTAAAACTGCAGACTTTCATAACCAACTAATCAATGAAAAGTTCAAGTAAACCATTTGACAAGAAATTGTTTATGCATTTTTTTAACCATTAAGGTTGAGGAATTATAGTGAAATGTGTAAAATACAATGTTATATCAAATAATATTTTGTTTTTTATTATATCACAAATAAATTAGCATAGCCTGATACATGATTTTATTTGCAAAGATATTTGCAGAGAAGATATCCATTTAATAATGTTTATGATATGCAACAACTTTCCCAAAGAAATTGTATGTGTATGTGTATATCTTGGACTGAATTATTTAAAGCAAAATAAGTGGCACGTGTATATGCATATAGATATAGATATAGGTAAATATATTTATAGATAGGTATTTGTATTAATAGAATGGCTGACACATTGTAGAAGCAGGAAATCCACCTCCAAGTTCTAAGTTTGTGAGTCAGATGGTAGGTTGTTGGATTCTCCTGACTCAAGTAACTTCCAGGCCTGATGAACACAAAATCAACATGAAGACCACAGGACGGTGTCTGTGCAGCCAAAGGAAATCAAGATCAGTAAGTAAAGTTGTTGACGACAGAGACTAGTGAACGCAAAATTAGCAGGTCAAATGGCAGACTGTTGGCTCAAGTCCATGTGTAAATCAGCCGGATGCAGGGTCCAGACCTAACACAAAGCACATGAGCTTTTCCATGGTGTTTACCCATATTGGAAGCAGGTTACACTGCCAAGGAAATAGTTCATTGCATCAAAACAGTGACCTAGGAAAGGGTGATTTTCCCCCCTTCATCTTCCTGCAGCTCATTGTGATTACTTTGTGTTAGGTGCAGTCATGTGAGGTGACTAGATGCTAACGACCAAATTACACAGAATCCAGGTTCAGACAAGTGGACACAAAACTTATACTAATATATAGAGAGATTATTGTTGTTGTAGTTTGGACTCAGAATGACCCTATGGTACGACAGGAAAAACCCTGCCCAGTTCTATGTCAATCTCACAATTGTTACATTTGAGCTCATTGTTGTAGCTGTTGTGTCAATCCATATCAAGAGTCCGACTCTTCTTTGCTGTACTTCTACTTTACCAAATCTATCTTTTTCCAGGGATAGGTCTCTCTTGATAACATGTCCAAAGTACATGAGATTGTGCCATCTTTGCCTTTAAGGGTTTTACTGGCTTCTATATCTATCTATCTATCTATCTATCTATCTATCTATCTATCTATCTATCCATCCATCATCTATCTATCTATCTATCTATCTATCCATCTATCTATCATCTATCTACCTACCTATCACCTACCTTACATATATACTGTATATATAATCTATAGCAGGAGGATGTAATAAAACAAATCCCTGCCATCAAGTCAACTCTTGCTCATAGGAATCCTATAGATGATCTCAGAGTCTGTAAATCTCTATGGAAGCAGACTGCTTCATCCTTCTCTTACCAAGTGGCTGGTGGTTTGGGACTGCTCAGACGGCTGATCCTGTGGTTCACAGACCAATGTTTAAGGATTTAATGAGATAACTAAATCATTTATTTCTTTTAATTCAAGAAGATTACTCTCCAAATGACAGGATACTAGCTATTTATGACGCTAGGAAGAATGATTATAATTTATATTTAATCGCTTCTGCAGCCCTAGTGATAGAGAAGGTTATGCTTTGGACTGCCAACTGAAAAGTTAGCAGTTCGAAACCATGAGCTACTGCACAGCAGAAATATGAGAACTTGTGCTCCTGTAGAGATTTATAGCCTCATTAAACCCAGAGGGAAAATTCAACTCTGTTCTATGATGTTGTTATAGGTCAGAATTTCCTTGGTGGCAGTGAGTCGAGAGCAATCATATTGATCTTGCGATAGGGAAGAAAAACAGAATGATAATATTGAGTGGTAGTTGATCATTTAATACGGTCCCTCTAGACACATTCTTGTTTCCAAAATCCATTCTGTGATGTGTTGTAGATCCTTGCAGCTGTGGACCATGTTTTATCCCATTTTTGAATGAGTTCTCTGTTGCAAGATTAAGGTGGGTTTATCTTTAGACATCACTCCCATTTTTGAGGGCATCCTCTGCTACCAGATTAGTGAGGGACGTTTCTTTGTAACCACACTTACTGAAGGACGTGGTCTAAGTCACCATCCGTCATTTTCCCTGGGGAGTATGGTTGGCTGTGAGATAAAAATCACACTACCATCACAGCTTTCCCTTTTTGTGTTTTCCTGATGGAGTGTTGATGGAAGCAAGAAAATCTGCATTAACTTCCTGATATTTTGGCTTTTGACTCTTAACCGTGTGTTTGCTTTGCTTCCAGATGACCTTCATATTTGTGACTTAACAGTATCTGCAACCACATGATGTCTTTAATGGTTTGTGAACTTCTGTGATATATTCCACCAAGTTGCAGGACCCAGGACCATTTGGGATACAGTTCAAGGAGGAGTGGAGTGGGGGTGGGGTGGTACATTTGGGACATTTCTAATTGGGAATTTCCAATTCCTTGAGAATTTTATGGTATTAATTCTTCTAATAGAAATTATTGCCACAACTATTTAAATCAAAGTAATTATGGCACCAATTATTTTCATAATTGTGTTAGGTTATACCACACCATTTTCTACTTAAGTAGTCTGATAAACAATTTTATGACTCCTAGTAACCTGATGGCGCTCTTGGGGAACATTGGGTTTTCACTGAAATATTGGTGGTTCAAACCTAACACCTGCGCCACGGAAGAAGATGGAGGGTCTATACTCCAAGAAAGATTTAAGATTCGGAAACCCAATAAAGGATCACTCTCTCAATTGATTCTATGTCAGTGGTTTAGTTTGTTTTGTGTTTTGGAAGTGACCAAATATTTTCTAAGTGACTATTCCTTTGAACATATTGATGATTTCTAGCCTTATCTAGCAACATTAATTTGAATATACTTAGTGGTCCTAATACGGATTGTTATAAGACTTCATTTCCTGGGGGGGATAGAAAAGTTATTAAACTACAGCTAATTAATTACATGGGGACAAGGTATATTATGATTGTCCAGATACCAGGAAAAAAAGTCTCACTCATAGCATTGAGTTTTATTTCACCAAAATACTAAAGTTAAATTTCAGTAGCCTCCCATGGTTGATAAAATGACCAATAGTTAACACCAGTTAAAATCTTTTGCTTGTACATTCCAAGGCAACAATGTTGATAGATATTTGAACAATAGTATGTGTGTGATATCAAGAGAATTGTTTTTGTTGAGATGGTAATGGCACCTATAAAGTGGAAAATATAAAGATAGTTATTTTCCATCAATATTCCTTTTAAAAAACAGACTGGGAAAATTCGGATAGAGGAGTCAGATAGAGCTTCTCTTTTTGATGTATTACGATGATGTCCATTCCTCCTCTGGGCATTTTTATTGCCTTCGTTAGTTATTATCAATGTAAACATAACCTATATTCTACAGGGGAGACTATTTAATGGAATTAACTCTTTTTATTTTTTAAATTTTGTGCGATGTTGGCGAGATGGCACATCTTTTCTAGATTATGGGACCTATTCACCTGGCCAAGCACATTCAGGGTTCTGGGTTTGGCAGTCTAGGCAAAACTCCAGAAATATAAGACAAATATGGGGTTAAAGTTAGCCGGTAATTATTGTCTATTCATTAGGTTACTGTTGTATTGTTTTTAAAGAGAGATCTAGCTTGGCAAACTAATAATATATTGGGCCATATATTGCCAGTTGAATTTCTACAGGTATAGAGATCTGAAAAGATATTTTCATCATCAAGCTACTTTATGAAAAGAATAAAATAACTGAGCAATTTTCTTTGACATCACTTTAATAAGAACTTAAAAGTATTTGGAGAAACAATACTGTCAAAGTTGATTTGTATGCTCAATCTAGTGTGAGGTTTTTCTACTTCTAAGGAAATTCACCTATGCTAACAAAAACAACAACAACAAAAACCTCTGTTTACAAGATAGATTGACAAAGCGGCTGCAACAATGGGCTCAAACATAAGAACAGGTGTAAGGATGGAACAGACAGAGCCGTACTTCATTCTGTTGTACATAGTGTTGTACATAGTTGATGGCACCTCACAAGAAGAAGGTTTATTTGGCTCGGTGACCTAGTAAAACATACCTATAATTTTACAAGTAAAGTTGAAGAATGCTGATCTTGTGGCAAATTCTCTTTAGGCATCAAGAGAAAAATAAATCCAACCTTTTCCTCCTGTCAAATAACTATAAGTAGTTATGGTAGAGTGAATTTTCTTAATATTGGTCTTCTACTCAAGTCTCTGGACCTCCAAACAAATTATTGACTATGCACATAGGGTATGTGTAACCCAGATACTATGGATTGGTCGGTTTTTCCTAACCCCCAGCCTCCACCCACCACCAACCCTGCTATAAAGCAGGGGCAGGGAGAAAATATGGCCAGGACTATCTGGCGAGCATGTTTTGAATCTCTTTCTGATGTGGTGAAAGCTGAGACCAGAGGCACCAGGGACGTTGGCAGGAAGACTATGGGGCAGAGAGAGAGGATTACTAGTGAGGCTTTGGAAGTGTGGAAGTGTGGAATAGAGGCCAAGGAGCCACATCAGAGAGGGATTTGGTTGCTGGCTTAAGAGAAATGGTTCTGTGGACCAGTAACTGTATCCTTATGCTTGTTGATCCTGACTTGTGGTAACCTATTAACTTCTGTGATAAACTCCCTTAATTGTGAGTCTTATCTGTGAGTTATATGGGACCACTTCTATGAATCACCAAACCCTGCATAGAAGTAGAGTGCAATGGTAGGAATGGTTGGTTTCTGTTGTAGTTAGATGCTAGGGGTGGAATCAGACCTGTCAATTAGGTAATAAATAGCCTGATGCTGTCTCCTTGGCGATGTGGCCTTCTTCCTCTCTCTCAGTCCTCTCTCTTTCCTCTCTGCCTTTCCTTTCCTGCTTGCTGGCTACTCTGAGAACTGCCAGAGGCCTGCCAGACTTCCACTGACCTTGGATCCAAATGACCCTGCACCAACTATCCCATAATCTTCCTGCATATTGCATCATTGCATGTGACTGTGTGAGTCTGAAGAGGGACTTATGTACTAGTATCGGACTTGAGTTGGCTTGATTGGGATGCTCCCTTGATATATAATTACTTCTTGACATACAGCTCTTTCTTATACATATATGAGTGTCACTGGTTTTGTTTCTTTGGTCAACCTGCCCAACAGAGTCATAACAGGTGAAGAAGGATGGAGTGTGGAGGCAGCAGTCTGACTACTGACTCTTGGTGATCGGAAATCCAGGAGGAGGTCGGATATGGCCTTCTCTTTTATTTCTTTTGGTAAAATAATAGACTACCCTTAGGGGAGAATGTTGTCTCTGAAACTTTGATTTGAAACTCAATGTAAGATTTGGGACCACATCCAAGGACATTTCAAATAGATTTCAAGAACTATGGAGCATTGTATTTAACATGAATCTCAATTCTTATGGTAGGCAGATTTGTACTATTAGATTCCAATAGACATATATAAACTTTTAAAACATTATTTGTAGTCAGAATGATTCACAGCAAAACAAGCAAAATATTTTTTATCAAATCACAATATTTAAATATATGTTATAGAGACAACCATATAGTAATTAGCTGAAATTTACTAAATAAATAAAATTATTTGCACCTGACAATTAGATCTATGCAAGGTGAACACATGTTTAAATTTGACATAGACATAGTTCTAAAAATAATTATTATGAGCAATTAAATTAGTAAAAAGACGACAGTCTGGAGTATGATGATTTTATGGTATGATAGGAAATACAGATATATGATGCATATAAAAAATGCAACCCAAAGTCGATAGAGTCCCCAAAGGCAGATCTGCTTTAAGAGCATAACTAATGATATAATTAAAGGATATATGCTGACCTCACCTACAAGCTGAATGAAGAAAAATTAAAAGAAACAAAAAGGCAGTTATTGCAAAGAAAAGTAAGTAATAGAATAACCTGTAACTAGTATATTGTTCAAACACATGCAGCGACATGCAAATAACAACGACAAAAAGTAGTTTAATAGCTATATGAGATTATTTTATCCTCTTTATAAGATTACATAGTTGTATGTCATGCTTCAAATGAAATATTTCCAACTATGAATATAGGCATCTTGCATTTGGGATAAATTTAATAAAACGTTCCCATCTAAAGCAGCTAAACAAAATTTTTTCAGAGAAAATAAATTTTGCATAAATCACTTTATCTCACATTTAATAAAAATAATTTGGCTTCTATTTTTCCCCCTCTCAAATGTCTCATGTTTGATTACATATGAGTAATGGCTTCAAATATTCCATCAACCAATAGACTGTTCCATTATGCATTATATTATACTACATAGAGCAATGTGCAAGTTTCATGCCTTATTGAAATCTCATTTTGGAATGTATTCAAGCATCAGGAGTTTATGCAGATGCATTGATTTAAATGCTGCCTACAATATAAAGTTCAAAAAAATTTTTTTAGTAAAAATGCAGGCTGTTCACTTGATCTATATTAGCCACACACTGGGAATAAATACTTTTTAGATGAACTCTAACAAAAAAAAAAGTTCATTATAAAAACCAAAATTGACAACTACGAATATACTATCTTAAAGGGTTTTCCTTTCTTACAAATTTTCTTAATATTGTTGAGCCTCTGAAGTAACACAACATATTCAAATAATTTAAATATTTTTTCCTAAGGTTAAAACAGTGAAAATTCAAATTGTTCGAAAATAAACATGGTGAAGTTAGCTCATTTTAGTCAAAAAAATATCATAATTAAAGATGTGGAATGTGCTTTTACTTATGTTGTTTGTATTACAAAATATACCAAAGTTTCCTAAGAAAATACAGCCAAAGTTTTTTACACTAAAACTTTATTTTATGCTTTCTTTTGTATTTGAATCATAACTGTTGATATTATTTGGGCTAAGTCTTGGACCTCAGTTTTATATTTGGAATTATTCCCATTACTTCTTATCTACAGACATCTCTTAAAGAAGACTTGGCTGACCTGCTCAGAGTTGACATACTTTTCTTAGTATGCTGTTAAATAAATAAGAAAAAAATCTGCCATTAGTTCTTACTGTGTTTAGCTCTTGTAGAGATATGGAACTATAGCAATTTGACAGATCATATAGGACTGGATAGCCCATGTGAGGGAATGAACAACAGAATTAGAGGTGAACAGGTACATTGGATTATGTAAGATGTGGCAAAAATAATATAATAATAATAACAACAATAATA
>NW_022111301.1:8431360-8432394 GCF_000313985.2 Echinops telfairi | reverse complement strand
AAAGGCATTGTAAGCCAAATAAATATCGAAACTATTTAAATTATCAAAATGGAGATAAAATTACCTAATCCAGTAAAATGTATTCTGTTTTCCAAAGCTAGATGCCCACTCATGAATGAGAAACTACTTTGTATAGGTCAACATACACTAAAAGGAAAAAAAAAAGTATTACAAAATAGTAAGTAAGAAATAGAATTATTTTTAAATAACCCTTCAAGTGTTACATGTATGTTATGATCAAATAGGAAATTGGCTACTTAGATGAGACTATTTAGGAACTTGTGGACACAAAGGAGAATTAGAAAATATGTAATTTAAAAGAAATTCTACACTATTCATATTATATAAAGAATACAGAGATCAAAAAGGAAAAAAATACCAAAGAATAGAAAAGAGAACAACTAAATGATACAATTAAAATCCAAGCAAATAATGAATTACATAAAATGCTAAAAAACACTGAAATTGGAAGGTAGAATTACTGAAATCAATAAGAAAAGAAATAAAACATTATTCTGTCTGA
This sequence comes from Echinops telfairi, assembly GCF_000313985.2. Classification (NCBI taxonomy): domain Eukaryota; kingdom Metazoa; phylum Chordata; class Mammalia; order Afrosoricida; family Tenrecidae; genus Echinops; species Echinops telfairi. Next base: position 8,431,871 of record NW_022111301.1, on the reverse strand, counting down.
AAAACTATATTCAAGCATATGAAGAAATGCAAAAGCTGAAATTAAATGAAACAGGACATAAACACTGATCATATGTGTTTGAAGCCACTATATTAATACGGAATAAAAGAGATTTTATAAAAGTACATATTTTCACAAAGAGATTCTACTATATTTTAACAAATAAGGAATGTGTGGTAATTTTAAATTTCTTGCCAATCATGACCTACCCCCATGAGATATTTTTGCAAAAATGCTATGCTTAATTTTTCACATTGCTGTTTAAAATATCAGAATAGCACATTATACAAAAAATGCCTACCAAAGGAAAGGCATGGTTCATCCAAAAATAGTATCATGTTTTATTTCGTGTAAAATATGGTATATATTTGCAAACATGTTCACATACATATGTATGTATATCTGAGGTAGTTTCAAAATTTTTATGGACAAATCCTACTAGCTTTTTTCTTTAATCATTTTATTAGAGGCTCACACAACTCTTATCACAATCCATACATACATCAATTGT
>NW_022111301.1:8427035-8429115 GCF_000313985.2 Echinops telfairi | reverse complement strand
GTAGAATGATACAGATGTGTTTTGCTTAATATTCATTATAAATTCTGTTTAATAAGATATGTGATTTGGACATGTGAGAAAGCAATACTGTATATAGATAGCACAATAGGTAACTATGCTAAGGCATTCGACTGTGTGGATCATGAACTATGAGAAGAATGGAAATTCCAGAGCACATCATTGTGCTCATGAAAGATTTCTACATAGAAAAAGAGGCAGTAGTTTGATCAGTACAAGAGAATGTTGCATGTTTTAAAATCAGGAAAGATATGCATCAGGGTTGTGTCCTTTCACCATTCTTATTCAATCTGAATGTGGAGCAAATTATCAGAGAAACTGGATTAGGTGAAGAAGAATGCAGCATCAGGAGTGGCGGAAGGCTAACTAACAACCCAATATATGAAGATGATTCAACCTTGCTTGCTGAAAGGGAGGAGGACTTGAAGCACTTTTTGCTAAAGATCAAGGATTATAGCCTTCAGTGTGGATTACAATTCAATGTAAAGTAGATCGAAGCCTTCACAAGAGGCACAATAGGTAACATTATGTTAAATGGAGAAAACACTGAAGTTATCAAGGAGTTTGTCTTCCTTTGATCCACAACCAATGTTCATGGAAGCAACAATCAGGAGATCAAAAGATGCATTGCATCGGGTAAATCTGTGGCACAAGATCTCTCTAAAGTGTTGAAGAGCAAGAATGTTACTTCATGTTCTAAGGTGTGCCTAACACAAGCTCGTATTTTCAATTGCCCATATGCATGTGAAAATTGGGCATTGAATAAGGAAGACTGAAGAATGGATGTATTTGAATTATGGAGCTGGGGAAGAATATTGATCCTACTAAGGACTGCCTAACAAACAAATAAATCTGTCTTGGAAGAAGTATAGAAGTATGGCCAGCGTGCTCCTTGGAGAGAATGCTGACAAGACTTCCTCTCAAATACTTTGGGCATGTTATCAGGAGAGAACTATCTTTGGAGAAGGATATCGTGTTTGATAAAGTAGAGCAAACTCACTGCCATCAAGTTAATGCTGACTCATATTAACTGAGTTTCCAGGACCATAATTGTCTGTGGGAGCAGAAAGCCCAGTCTTTCTCTCACAGAGCTGCTGGTGGATTCAAATTGCTGACTATGGGGATCACAGCCTAATGCGTAACCACTACACTGTCAAGGGGTAGAGAAAAAGAGAAAGACCCTCAATGATTTGTATTGACACAGTGGCTGCAACAATTGGCTCAAGTATAGGGACAACTGAGAGGATGACACATGGCAGGGAAGTGATTTGTTCTGTTTTGCATAGATTTGCTGTGGGTACAAACTGACACAAAGGCATCTAACAACAGGACTTTAAAAATGTTTTGGAAAGGGAATTGAAACATTATGACATTTTTCCAAAATTTTTGAAGTTCTCATATAAATTGACATATATTTGATAACATATATTGAAGTAGCCCAATCATGCAAGCTAATCTGTCTCTCTGTTAACACCTGGAATCTGGGCTTTGCAAACTTTTACCAGCTACCAACTACCACAGATATGAGGTACTCTCCTAGCTGCCCTGAAAGACCTAGTCAAACATGCAATCCAAGAGGTACAAAGCTGAGGAGCCATAGCCTTCATGCAAATACATATCTGTGGAACAGCCAGGGAATAGTCAAGGAGGGTATGAGCCAGCCACCATGACATAGGAGCTATGTCTATATTGGATGTCGTGACTGGGGAAGGGGGGTGGGGTGGGTAGCGATACTGTCAACAGGATGTTGTCAGCCAAGCCCTCCTTATCCTGACTTTTTTCATCAGGCTGTTGCTGTGCCACAAACTCTATACTGGACTACCTTCTGGCACCCCTCCAAGCCAACCCTTCCTTCTGACCCTGTGGATTGATATGCAGCTGGCCTCTGCACAAACAACTGCTATGCAGAGAGAGAGAGAGAGAGAGATACTGCTGTGTGTCATCCAGTGGATTTCAACTCACAGCACCTGAGATAGTTAAGGTTTATTGTGCCAACGTGGCCAATAAACACAGGTAGGATTAATTTAGGGGGAGAGATAAATGGGTCCAAGAGCCACGCCTT
>NW_022111301.1:8425025-8426406 GCF_000313985.2 Echinops telfairi | reverse complement strand
TATATATATATAAAGCTCTCTCTTACATACATATGAGTTTCTGTGGATTTGTTTCTATAGTCTACCCAGATTAACACAGCAATCAAATATGACCAAGTTGAACTATAGAGTTTTCTAAATTATGATCTAGAAGGAGCCCTGGTGGCACATGGTTAAATCCTTAGCTTCTAGCCTAAAGGCAGGTGGTTTAAACTCATCAGCAGCTTTGAGGAAGAATGCATAGAAAATCTATTAGAATTACAATAATAAAAACTCTTTGGGTAGATCTCTTTTCTATTGAATCTGAATCAACTACATGATCACCAACAAAATCACACACACACACACCCAAGCACACGAACCAAACTAATCCCGCTATTCTGACTCATAGGGACTCTACATGAGGTTTCTGTGACAGTAAAGCTTTACAAGAGGAGATAGCCTCTTCTTTCCCCAGCCAAGTGGCTGCTGGGTTTGTACTGCCCACCTTGTGATGAGCAGCCCAGGAGCCAACTCAGGGCTCCACTGGAAAGAGGGCTTCATGTGTCAGTTTGTTTCTCCCCTAGAGCCTCTCTGGATTTGAAACCCCAAAATGTAGGCTTTCAGCAAGGTCTCGAGGATGGTATGAGCACATAAACACACACAATTATGCACACACACAAACACACACAAAACTGACCTTTGATCACATGGTAATATGAACACACATTTCAAACCCTGTTATCTAATCAAATCTCAATTACATTGACGCTAAAGGAGAGAACAAAACCGCTTTTGCATTACTGAAATAGGACTTGATATGCGTTGGGAATTATATTATAGTTGTGATTCTTCAATTAATGAAATGTGACATACTTTGACCCTTAAATTTGGCACAAGTTCTATCACTCACTTTATTCCAGGAGATAGGTACTAAGAGGAGCACCCATAAACTTTTGTAATGTGAAGAGATTTTAATGTGTAAAATTACTCAAAATTCAATCCTCTGACATTGACTTAATCCTGACTCACAGCAATTTGTAAGGACAGAGTAGTTCTGATTCTTAGGGTTTTTAAGATTCTAAATATCTATAGGAGCAGAGAGAATCTGTTGACTTTGAACTGCTGAATTTATGGTGGACAAATTTATGTTTAATTGTGCTACTATGGTTCCATTCAATTAAGAAGATTTTACTGTAAACGTTTAAATAAAGTTGTTATATTTATACTCTCCGAAAAATTGGTAAATATGCAAATTTGTTGCAAATTTAAGTTTAAGGCATAACATAGGCCTAGTCATTTTCTCCATGGAATGTATATATCCCTTTATATATTTACTTTCAGCTCTTTTATAAGTAAACTTTTTATGTTAGACCCCTAGATTTTGATTCTTAATTCAAAATAGATATCATAATAACCATCA
>NW_022111301.1:8422547-8424060 GCF_000313985.2 Echinops telfairi | reverse complement strand
GGAGTTCAAGTTGTCAATGTTGAAGTTGTCAAGAATTTTGTCTTGCTTGAATTTACAATCATATTTCATGGAAGCAGTACTCAAGAGATCAAAAATATCTCTGTGCATTAGATAAACCTGCTTCAAAATAACTCTTTAGGGTATTGAAATGCAAGGATGTTACTTTGAGGACTAAGATGCCCCTGACCCAAGCCGATATATTTTCAATTGTCTCATATGCAGTTGAAAATTGGTGTGTTGGTCTGGGTTGACTAGAGAAACAAATTCATAGACACTCATATGTGTGTAAGAGAGAGCTTTATATCAAAGAGCAATTTTACATTAAGAAAACATCCCAGTCCAGTCCAGCTCAAGTCCTTAAGTCTGACATATGTCAAAACTAGTCCATAAATTCCTCTTCAGACATAAGCAGCCATGCAATGATGCTGAACAAAGGAAGATTACAGACCAGTGGGTGGAAAGTCTTGTGGATCCAGTGGTGGTGGAAGCATCTCTGCACTACCATAGGTCTCCACATAGCTCCTCCAACTCCAGGGTTCTGGTTCTATCAGCATAGCTCCATGTGGCTTGCCAACAGGAATGTCTCATAGGGAATGTGTGTATCTGGCCTCTGGTGAACTATTTATCTCCTTTGAGCCTCCAAAAGAGATCATCAAGCTGTGACCTGATAGACCCTTTTGCAAGTTTACAGGAGATTATGTAACTGCCAAGTCTTGTGCATTGAATAATGAGTACCAAAACAAATGGGCAAAGGCAAGGATGTCAAGGCTTTGTATGAAATACTTTGGATATATTGTCAGGAGAGACCAGTCGCTGAAAGAGAACATTATGCTTAGTACCATAGAGGGGCGGCAAAAAAGATGAATGATCACAATAAGAGTGATGGACACACTGGCTGCCACAATGGGTTTAAGTACAAGAACAAATACCCTACATACTTGAGTATAAGCTGAGTTTTTCAGCACATTTTTTATGGTAAAATTAGGTGCCTCAGTGGATATTGGGTCAGCTTATACTCAAGTATATACGGTATATTATGAGCATCGTGCAGAACCAGGCAGAGCAGTATTTCATTCTTTTGTGCAAGGAGTAACTGAAGCAGTGCACCTAACAACAACAATTGTAATAATGATAATTTTGGTTCTCATGCTGAAGTACTTTGTATGTGTGACTTCTTTTTAAAAAAAATCGTTTTATTGGGGGCTTTTACAGTTCTTATAATAATCCATACATCAGTTGTAACAAGCACATTTGTTACATATGTTGCCATCATCATTTTCAAAACATTTTCTTTCTACTTGAGCCCATGGTATCAGCTCCTCTTTTTATCCCCTCCTCCCCAACAACTCTTACCCTTGGAAACTCTTGATAAATATAAATCATTATTGTTTTCATATCTTACATTGTCTGCTGTCTCCCTTCACCCACATTTCTGTTGTTCATCCCCGTTGGGGGAGGAGGATATTATATACATCTATCCTTATGATCAGTTCCTCATTTCTCCCCCATCTTC
>NW_022111301.1:8419311-8421362 GCF_000313985.2 Echinops telfairi | reverse complement strand
AGTGGGAGGGGATGTTAGATTATTCTGAGTTTTAAACACAGAGTCATCATAGAGTTCTCTCTCTCTCTCTCTCTCTCTCTCTCTCTCTCTCTCTCAAATTTGGGTTGCTTTTTCCTTTTACTGTTGAGTGGGAGGGGATGTTAGATTATTCTGAGTTTTAAACACAGAGTCAGGATAGAGTTCTCTCTCTCTCTCTCTCTCTCTCTCTCTCTCTCTCTGTCACTTTCCCTCTAGTTTGCTCCTGTATGTTCTGGACAGACCCACCACTCTCCCTGGACTGTATCTTCAGTGCTGTCCACTGTAGTGCAATCTTCTGGGGATGGGGTCGATTTAGCTGGTATTCAGGCTGACACTACAGACTTCTCTGTTAGTTTATTTTATGCCAGTAGGTTGCCCTCAAGGCTTGGCGTTTCAGATTGAGGTCTGGTCCTCTCTCTTTTCTTAGTGCCCAGTCCCTTCACTATCAACATCCTTTTATTATTATTATTTATTTCCCCCTCCTTTTTAGTTGGCTGTCATAGGCAGCCCTGGGTTGGGTTTGACCCCTGCCAGAGTGGAGTGCCTGGGCCACTACCTGAGAATTTAAATATTTAGTGGCTTTTCCCCTATCCCCCTTGTGCTTTTTCAACTTACCTCAGAGGACTCATGGTGTATTTATCCTTTTGTGCTTTACTTACTGCACTTAGCACAATTTCCTCCAATAACAATGTGCTTCTGTGTTTATCACTGCTTTTTAAGGAAGATGCTGTATTCCATTATATATGTACTGGAGTTTTTCAATGTATTTTTCCGTTGATAGAAATTTGGGTTATTTCCAACTCTGCGATTGTGAACTGTGCTGCAATGACCATTGGAGTGCAGATGTCTGGCCATGGTCTGTTTCTTACTTCCTCTGGGTATATGCCCAGTAAGAGGATTGCTGGTTCATATGGTAGCTCAATTTCCATTTGTTTTAGGTATCACAAAATCTATTTCCACAATGGCTGTAAATACCAACATGTCCATGAGCAGTGATTAGGAGTTCGTATCTCACCACACCCCTTTCAACACTTGTTACTGATTTTTTGAATTGGATTGTCTTTCAGTGTGTTAGGTGGTATCTCATAGTTGTTTTAATTTGGATTTCCTTTGTGGCTAATGATCAACTCATTTTCTCATATGCTATTGGTCATTCAGATTTATGCCTTTTAGAAACTTCTGTTCAGGTCCTTTGCCCACCTCCTCAATGGGCTATTTGCTTTTTTCTTATTGTAGGCAAACAGAGCATTATAGATTCTGGTAATAAAGTCTTTGTCTGATGGTCACTGCTAAAGATATTTTTGCTGTCTGTGAGATATCTTATCACTCTCTTGTAGAATTTTTTTGATGTACACAAGTGTTTTATCTTCAGTGTATTCCACTTTTCAATTTGTGTCTCCTCTGTGTTTGTGTCCTCCTGTTTCTGATAGCCTATATATTCCCTGCACCAAAATTCTCAGGTTTATCCCAATTTCCTTATTAATGGCCCTAATACTTCAAGGCTTCACTTCCAGGTCTGTGATCCACCTTGAGTTTATTCTAGTGCATGGAGTAAGTATATATCTGCAGGTATATATCCATTTTTTTCCCAGAACCACTTGTTGAAGAGGGCATATGCTTCCCATTCAGTATTTTTGGGGGGCTTATCAAACATTGGTTGTCTATATCCTGATGATTTCATTTCTGGGTTTTCCATTGGTTTGAATATCTGCCATTATACCAGTACCACACTGTTTTGACGACTGTGGCTGCATAATAGGTGCTAAAATCAGGTAAACAAGCCCTCCAACTTTGTCCTTCTTCTTGAGGAGCTCTCTGCTATTTTGGGGCTTTTCCCCTCTCCATATGAAGTTGTTAGTCAGTTTTTCAAGTTCTTTGAAGAAAGATGTTGGGATAGGGCTAAACTTATATAATGCCTTGGGTAGGGCTGACATCTTTACTATATGAAGTCTTTTGATACACGAACATGGGATATTTTCCTATTTGTAGAGGTCACTTTTGGTTTCATGTAATAGTGTTCTGTAGATTTCCTC
>NW_022111301.1:8416772-8419018 GCF_000313985.2 Echinops telfairi | reverse complement strand
TCATTTTATTGGGGGCTCTTACAACTCTTATCACAACCCATGCATGCATCCATTGTGTCAAGCACTTTTGTGCGTATGTTGCCATCATCATTTTCAAGACATTTTCTTTCTACTTGCACCCTTGATATCAGCTCTTCATTGCCCCCCTCCCTGTCCCTCCCTCCCTCATGAACCCTTGATAATTTTTATATATTTTTTTCATGATGGTCTTCTTTTTCAATGGGATTGTTTTTGTATTTTCTCCATTGACTACCACACTAATTGGTGGTTTTCATATATAACTTGTGTTATATTGAGGAATTTTTCTTCCATTCCTATATTTTTTATTATCTTACACAAGATGGATGTTGCATGTTGTCAAATGCTTTTCTTGCACCTATCGATATAAGCATGCTATTCTTACACTTTTTCATGTCAATTGTAGCAAATAATGTTGATGGATTTTCAGATATTGAACCATCCCTGTATCTCTGGAATGAATCACAATTGGTTGTGGTGAATTATTCATTTTTTTACTTTTGTATTCTATTTGCCAGTATTTTGTTAAGGATTTTTGCATTGATTTTCATTAGAGATATTGTTTTGGAGTTCTGAATTGTTGTGGGATCCTTGACCACTTTAGGTATCAGTGTTATACTACCTTCATTGAAAGAGTTCAGGAGTTTTCTGTCTTTTCTATGCTCTGTAAGAGTTTGTGCAGGATTAGTGTCAGTTCTCCCTGAATGCTTAATAGTATTATCCTATACAGCCATCTGGCCTGGGGGATTTTTTTGTTGGTAATCTCTTGATAACCTTGTGTCTTTCCTCTACTGCTATGAGTCTGTTGAGGTTCTTGATGTCCATCTGGGATAATCTAGTGAGGGATTTTTTTTCTTTTTCTAAGTATTTGTCCATGTCTTCCAAGTTGTTGAATTCATTGGAGTACAGGCCTTCGTAGTACTGTATAATTAGCATTTTAATTCTATTAGGGTCCATTGTCATGTCCCCTGTTTTATCCATCATCCTGGCTATTGAAATGTGTTCCTTCCTTTATTAGATTTGTCAATGGTTTATCAATTCTGTTAATCTTTTCAAAGACCCAGCTTTTAGCTACATTGTTTTTAAAATTGTTTTCGTGTATTCCTTCTCCTGTATCTCATCCCTAGATTTTATTATTTCTTTTGCTTTGCAATTAATAGAATTGTCCTGTTCACTCTGCTCTAATTGCTGGATGCTTTGTGCCAGCATATCAATCTTAAGTCTCTCTTCTATTTTCATATGTGCATTTATTGCTATCAAACGTCATCTGATAGTTGTGTCTCAAAGGTGTTTGTACATCATGTTCTCATTCTCATTGGATTCTAAAACTTCCTAATGTCGTCTCTGATCTGGGCCAGTTACCACTCATTTTCAGTACACGTATTGATCTTCCAATGGTTTGCCCTTGTTTTCTTAATCATCCTTTTGTTGATTTCCAGCCTTATAGCATAGTGGTCTAAGAGGGAAGTCTGAGTGACCTCTCTGTCCTTGAATTTCACAGGCTTGACTTGTGCCCAAGCATGTGGTCTATCTTTGAGTATATACAATGGGGACTTGAGAAGAACGTGATTTTTTTTGCATTTGGTGCAGAGCTCTGAAAATATATGTCAGGTCAAGTCATCCAATTGTAGAGTTTATTTCTGTAGCTTCCTTGTTAAGCTGCTCTCCCTGTGATCTATTTTACACTTAGAAATAGTCACCTACTATGATTGTTGAGCCTGTGATTTCTTTTTTCATCTTATGGAGTGTTTGATTGATAAATTTCATAGTTCTCTCATTGGACACGTATATATTTATTATGCTTCCTGGTTCTTCATTTACTGTTCCCTTGAGCATTGTATAGTGCTCCTCCTTATCTCTTGTTATGGTTTGAACCTTGGGATTAATTTTGTCAGAGATTAGTATTGCAACCTTTACTTTTTTAAATTGTAATTTGCTTGGTTTATTTTTCTCCATCCTTAGATTCTCATTCTCTTTTTGCCTGCAAGCATGAAATGTTTCTCTTGCAGGCAGCAGATTGATGGGTAATGTTTTCTAAGCAGGTTCGCTAGTGTCTGTCTTTTAATGGGCATTTCAGTCCATTGATATTAAGACTTATTACATCCATCTGTGGACTCTGTGATGTCATATCATACCTTCTGTGTTGGGTCTTTTCCTACCTCCCCTCTTATCAGTATATTGTGTCTGTTGTGTGTGTGTGTGTGTGTGTGTGTGTGTGTGTGTGTGTG
>NW_022111301.1:8414240-8416262 GCF_000313985.2 Echinops telfairi | reverse complement strand
TGCCTGATTTTCATTTATTAAGCTGGGGAAATTGTCCTCTGTGTTCCATCACTATCTTTGCCAATGACTTATTTCTTGTGTCTTTTTCTGATAGTCCAATGATTCTAATGTTTTCCCTATTCATAGCATCAAACATGGTTCTCAGGCTTTCTTCAGCTTCTTTGAATATCTTGTGTGACTGTCTTTCCGATTTGTTGAAGTCTGCCTGGTTATCCTCGAGGTCACTGGTATTATTCTCTCCTTCTCCAAGTCTGTATTTGCTTTTCTTGTATTTCCTTTGGGTATGTGACATTTATCTCTCTATTACATCATCCTTTTTCTGTATTAATTCCCTCATATCCTGTATGACGCCAAGCAGCATTCTGAAGATTTCTTCTGTGGCAGATAAACATCTATTTCTTCTATGAACACTGTTAGGTTCAGGATTTCCTCCAACGTTGCCTTTGTTTCTCCTGATTTTTCATTGAGACTGTTGAAGCATATGCTCTCTGTATGTTATTTTAGGGGAGCTTGGCACCATTTTGCCAGGAATCAATAGCCCTGGTTTCTCTCTTTGGAAGGTTGGTAGGAACGCTTTGGTCAGCTGCCTGTAGCCAATTGACCTGGTGGGTCAGGCTACAGCTTTGTTCCTCTAGGGTTTCCCTCTCACTCTAGCCTATTTTGTTGTTTGGAGGGCATGTTGGATGGCCCTCTCATCAGCACTGGCCAGACCATTTCAGACAATGAGGGTGGCACTGTGTAAGCTAATCATGTGAGGATCTGTGTCAGTTGGGTAGAAAGCTTCAAAGGGAGGCCTTGGGGATGGATTGAGGTTGGCATCAGTTGGAAAACCAAAGTGCTGGCCCAGGGAGGACTGACAGTGTAACTGTGTGTCCAGATGCAGGCTAGATGTGGTGGTGTGAGGCATGGGCTGCATGCTGGGGGCGGACTGTTTCTGGGGACTATTCACCTTGTTTGAAAGACTCTTTTTCTGTCCCCAGTAGAACCAGTTTTTTGGCCTGGACTGCGGGTTTTCAGCTTCTGTTGGCTTTTTCCATTTTGTTATGTTAAAGCTCTGTAGGCTGTGTTCAGGGTATCTGTAATCTGCCTGTTTAGTTATGTTAAAGCTATGTTAATGGACCAGGTGCCTGGTGGTTTACATTCAAAGTTACAAGAAGCAACATAGCCTCAAATTGAAATTGTTTTTAAGTTTTTTTTCATTTTCTTTAATGGGCTTGTAAGGTGCCCTGGTATCAGGACTGTTCCGCGCTGTCCCCTAGGGAAGAACTATATTAGCTGAGTGGGTTTGGGAACTACTGCATCTGAATTGCCTTGGCTTCCTTCCTGCATCACTCCCGGATGGATCTGCACAGCTCCCCAGCCTGTGCTCTGGGAATCTAACCTCTCCCACAAGTAAATATGCTAGGGACTCTCCAAATGCGGCAAATGAGTGTTTAATTATCTACTGTTACCCATGCTGGCAGGTGGGGAGCTAAGCAGAGGGAATGACTGATACAGTTGCTCTGTTTCTTCCTTGCCTGGGAGAGGAGGTGGAAAGCTTGTGAATGCAGAAGCAGGGAGAGTTGTATAGAGGAAACCTCCAGTATGAGCCCTTGTGGCTAGTTCTCTGAGGCTTTCAAAGAGGCAGAGATCATGGCCACCTTTAGGCAGCAATCTGGGGAACCTACTGCATGCTTTGTGTCTTAGATCTTGGGCATAGGAAGGGGTAGTGGATGCCATCCTTCTGGATCTGACAAGTGATTAGCGATGCCCACAGGAAGACACGGTGAACTTAGAGCCGTGGTTCTCAACCTTCCTAATGCCACAACCTTTTAATACAGTTCCTCATGTGTGGTGACATCCAACCATAAAATCATTTTTGTTGTTACTTCATAACTCTAGTTTTGCTACTGTTATGAATTATAATGTAAATATCTGATGCGCAGGATATATTTTCATTGTTACAAACTGAACATAATTAAAGCATAGTGATTAGTCATAAAAACAATATGTAACTATATATTGTGAAATATTTATTTCTAA
>NW_022111301.1:8407609-8413277 GCF_000313985.2 Echinops telfairi | reverse complement strand
TATACCTCATTAATTTCACACCATTTTCTGTGATTACAATAGACTGGAATACTATACTATAGAGATTTATGAGGTACTGGCTTATATCTAATAAAGTATGAATAAATACCTATTTTCATTGATTTTCATCTAATATTTCTGTATTCCTTTAATAAACCCTTATGCATGTATTGTGGTACAGAGATGAGTCTGCATCTGAACAAATGGCTGACTTGAGATTTGTGTTCAGGGAAACTATTTAATATCTATGTTGATAATCACCATGGAGACAGTTTATCATCATTTTACTTGGCTTTAGATTACCTTTCTATGAAGTTGATTAATATTAAATTTGATGATTATTGAACTTTGATATAGAATATCTGGCAATTAATTTAGGTATTAGCATAAAATATGTGATACAACAACTCAAAAGGGTTATTAATTTTTTACAAATCACTAATTTATTTGGTACACAAACACAGCAAGGACTATATGGAACCCAGATGGGTGAATGATAGACCAGTCATCATTTTAATGTGAGATTGGAGTAATCAGTTAGTACATTATCAAGTTCTCTCTATATTGGAAGAGTGTATATGAGGAAAAAAGATTATATAACAAGGAAAATTTATTTTCCAAAGATTGATATATTGCAAAAAAAATGCAATACTTTTCTAGTTCATATGATTAAAATGATCAATTATATTTCCTAATTTTCCTACAGGTTAAAAAATATAAAAGAACACAATAGTATTTATTTTAAACTAATCCCTTACGATTACTCTGTAAAAACATAAACTGCATGTATTTTAAAACTCTGTACACCACATGTGGTAAGCACTAGGGCTAAGGATCTGTTCAACCTCACAGGGTTTTCTGTTACCAAGAAATAAAGTTTTAAATCACCTTGCCACAGAATACACTCCAAATCACAGAAACCCAATAAGACAAACTAGGACTGCCCCATAGTGTTTCCAAAACAAAAAACATTAGTTGAAGTAATACTACCAAATCTTTTCCCCATAGAGTAGATCATTGTTTTGAACCACCAATCTTTAGATTAGTTGTCGAGCACTTTAGTCACTGAATCTAAGTTTAGATTTTATAAAATTATGCAGTGAATGCTATCACCATTTTTTTTCAAGAGAGAGTTGACTGGTAACATTTTGGGGTGATAATTCACTTGTAAGGAATGCTATGTTTTAATTTATTATTATCTTCATATGAATTCAGTCACATTTTGTAAAATGGGCAAAACTTTTAAAATGAAATCTGATATAATTAGGTTTTATTTGTTAAATTTTTTAAATGGATGTCTTTTTGCTTTTAACTTTGTTTTTGTTGGCTAGGAAATAGGGTTTTGACAAAAATAAGAAAGACAGCAATTCAAATGCCTAATGTATTTTTTCAAACCAATACTACCTTATTATTTTTCTGTACTTCACATTTATCTTCAACTTTCCATGTTTTCTTTACTGCTTGTCCTTTGGGAAGATTCATGTGTATTGTCTTGTTTTATTTCTTTATGTCTCATTAGCTTTCAATTCTTGAAATGTGTAATTCATTTCATTACACATCACTTTACCAAAACATTTTCTTTAAATTTTGCTAATGACATCGCTATTACTAAATCCCATAGTTGTATTTCAGCTTTCATTCCACTTGACTTCTTTGAACATGTGTCCTCCTTGACTACTTTCACTGTTTATAAATAGACTACTTTATTCACTTCTGCAACAACTTCACTCTGCCGGTTTTCTATTTACCTGGCTAAAGCTCTTCTTAGAGTATTTTGTATGGTTCTCATCCTTTGCTATGTTTATGAAAACAATTTTTATTATTCAATCAATTTCCTCAATTTGGCAATTGAATCATATTTATGATTTCGTTTTTCATTATTTTCTGTATTTTACAATTCTCCTTTCTTTTGTCTGTTTGTCATACTGTGGTGGCTTGTATGTTACTATGTTGCAGAAAGATATACCACCAGTATTCAAATACCAGTAATGTGATCTATGATGAACAAACTTTATGGGAGCATTCAGACTAACACAGACTAGGAAAAAAGACTGGGTGGTCTACTTTTCAGGGATTAGCCACTAAAATTCTTGTGAATAGAAGCAGCACATCACTAAGGAGCTGCCAGATTCAGAAAAAATGTTGTGGACCAAAGAATATCATTGCCGAGTTCAGATGACACTTGGTTGAGAGTAGAGAATTCCAGAAATATATTTACTTGTGTTTTGTTGTCCATGCCAGGGCATTAGACCATGTGGGGTATATCAAAATCTGGGTAACATTAAATATTAGGAATTCTGGAACATTCCATCAGTTCTCAGGGAAGCTACATAGAATGAAAAACATTCCTTTAAACAAAACAAGCAAATGATGCATCACTTAAATTCAGGAAAATTGTGTGTCACAGTTCCATCTTTCCATCATATTTCATCTACTTGTATGGTGAGCAAATAATTTGAGAAGCTGGATTATATGGAAAAGAATGTAGTATCAAGATTGGAGGAAGGCCCCTTAATAACCATTGATAAGTTTATGGGATAACATATATTGCTGGAAACAAAGAGGATTTATATCACCTGCTGATCAAAAACATAATAATACTGGTCAAAGATTCCATTGTTCCTTTTGAAATTCAATTTAAAATAAAGAAAAACAGAAATCCTCACAACTAGACCAATCAACATCATGATGAGTGGAGAAAGAGTTTGACGTTGTCAAGGGTGCCATTTTACTCAGGTTCACAGGCAATGCTCATTGGAACAGCAGGCAAGAAATCAAATGAAGGATTGTATTGGGGAAGTAGATCTCACAAAACTTCTTTAAAGTGTTAAAGTGTCAATATATTGATTTAAGAACTATGTTGTCTCTGATGTAAACCACGAGATTTTCAATTACCTGGGATGCATGTGAAAGCTGGAAAATGAATTAAAAAGACAAAAAATATAATTGATCCATTTGAATTACAGTGTTGGCAAAGAATATTGAGAGTCTTGTGGATTACCAGAAGCATAACAAATCTATTTTGAAGGACATACAGCCAGATTTTCCTTAAAAGCAAGAATAGTGAGAGATTATCTCACATGCTTTTAGCATGTTATCAGGAGGGACTGTTACCTGGAAAAGAAAACCATGTTTGGTAAATGCAGGGTCAGCAAAAGCAGAGGAAGAAGAGCATCAAAGAAGTAGATTTGAAGAGTAGCTTTGACAATGCAATCAAATGTAGCAATTATGAGGATGACACAGGAATTGGCAGTATTTTCTCTTGTTGTACATGGAATCGCCGAGTGTTGTAGTAGACTTAAAGCTACCTGACAGCACCAGGAATATATTGTATAAGAAGGACAGAATTAATGGTGCAGTGTTCCAGAGCTGGCCTACTAATCAAAAGGTCCTCTGTTAATTTTACCAGCAATGCAGTGAAAGAAAAGGCTTGGTGATTCTATCAATATACAACATAGGATACTATGGCAAAGTTTTATTCTTAGGTTCATGGTGCTTTGAAGTGAACTGGCATGAAGTAAAATAAAGCATTATATAAGATACTTCTATTTGAATGGTTCAAAAGAAACCCAATATCAAATGTTTCAAATTTGATCCCTCCCATGAAACAATTTTTTTATCCTCTAATAGCTTAAAATTGTCTGCCACTTTTACTCACTCATTATTCCTTTCCAAAAAAAAGAATGTGGTATTATTTAGTTGATGAAACACTGTAACATTGAAAAGTTGTTTTTTTATCTTAAATTGTGCTGTATAACATTTCACAAGTCTTAAAATACTCATCTTGTCCAGTATTGCTGAGTTGTAGTCAATTAAAATCTGCTGCACCAGAGTATTTTAAAGTGTTGTAAAGCAAGGGTGTTACCTTGAGGACTTGACACACTGACCCAAGCCATGGTATTCTCTATTGCTTCATAAGCACGTAGAAATTAGATACTGAATAAGGAAGACAAATGAAATGGAATATTGAAAGTGCCATGGATTGCCAAAAGAAAAAAATTAACCTATCTTGGAAGCATTGCATCCAAATGCTTTTCAGAGGTAAGAATAGCAATATTTTGCCTTACATTCTTTGGACATGTTAACAGAAAAAAACAGCCCCTGGAGGAGGACTTAGTAAAGTGGAGGGCAGTGAGAAAGAATACTGTCAGCAAGAAGAATTGAGACGTGCTTGCCCCAGTGAGCTCAGATATAAGACAATGAGGAGAATGGTTTAGGACCAGGTAGTGGTTTGTTCTGTTGTGCAGACGGCACTTAACAACAACAACAACAACAACAAAATATGGCCCTCTTGTCATAATTTCTTATGTGATATTTTGCAATTCTTCACTTTATATGCCTACGACTGTGATCCCATTTTGCAGGGCATTTTCCATTATTGCGTAGAAATAGGGTGAGATTCAGACCTGACCTTAGAAGAGGTGTGAATCAAGCACACTCTTTGTTTCCTTGGGAGCATCTTTTATTCTACCTTAGTAGAGAGTGAAATGTAAGACACCATCTTGTATTATCCTTGGCTATATAATGACACCACCATCCAGGTTTCATACCCAGTCTCATCTGGGAAGTCAGATCTCTACTTCCTGACTGAGTTTTGGTAGAAACAAGAAAACCTGCCATAACTTTTGGACATTTTTGGCTTCTGGCTCTGGGCCCTGTATTTGACTCACCTCCTCCTCACCTTTAGATTTTGGACTAAATAGCATCCACCACCACTAGAGATATTTTCTCAAACTTTCCTGAGTTACTGTGGGATTTTGCAGCAATTTACAACATCACGAGATGAGAGGGAATATACTCAATAGTGGAGTCGGGAAAAATTTAGCCCACTAGCATCTTGGAAGAGTTGGCCATTTGAGACATCTTTAAGCTCCAACTCCTTGAAATTAGTTTCCTGTTAATTCTTCTCAAGAAATTATTATCATAATCCCTTCTAGAGAAGCATATCATCCATAATGTGTTGTTGTGCTGTCCACAATATAGACTGTGGTAAACAAAGTAGAGGATTGGCAGGCATATTGAGACTGTGCTACATCAATTATTTAGCCTTATTAACAATGCATATGATATTCTCTTTATCTACCTAACTCAAACTTTTGTCATAATTTTCCATGATTTCCAAGTTCAAATAGGAAAGTGTGTGCTAATTGCAAGTCTTCTAATACACTGCAATTTATAATATTTGATTTAAAACATACTGTATGCTGTTTATTAGTAGTAATAATAGTATTAAAATATTAAACTTTTGCCTAATTAATAAAAATTGTCTTAACACTAAATCATATTAAAATGGCATTTTGTGTTTCTCAGTGACAGTTTGCTTTTTCATATATAATCTTAAACTTGAATGTGACATTTTAGTAGTATTATTAAAGCAGTTTAAAATAATCTAATCACTCTAATATATAAACTATAATATTGTAAATATGCTCCTTATAATAAATAGTTTTTATTTATTCATATTATCTATCATCTTTAGAAATTGCTGGTATAAGATAAATAATATAATAAGTAGATCATATAAGAAGTATAATCTCTATTTAAAAGAATCTAAATCACAAGTCAAGCAATTGGAGAGAAACTAAAGTAAATAAGGTAAAGCATATTGAGTTTCATGAATAAGCAGTAGAATATTATTTGTATAATTTTCTGAAAAAGATACTATAGC
>NW_022111301.1:8404937-8406734 GCF_000313985.2 Echinops telfairi | reverse complement strand
TAGGAAAGTATAGGCTCATATTCTTATTTCTCTTTTAAACAGCAAGATAATAAATGAAGGTTAGGTGAGTCACCTGCATTTGTCAATTATGTAACAGAAGTAACTTTCAAACATTATCAAAGAAGAGAAGTTAAATCACTGCCAGAAGAGGCTTTTATTCTTTACTTTCAAAAGTTTCCTTGATACCAAATTCACTAAAATAGTTATTTTGTTCTGATGGGGGCCACCCTGAAATCTACTCTTTTCATGCATTGCTCTACATGGTTACCTTGCCCTCAAGGTTTGGTGCACCATGGTGGGGCCTGCAAGCACGTTTCCAACTGGGCCAGCCCCAATCATAGCCGAAGTGACCCTTTCCCTCGAAGTATGTGCTACAGGTAGGGGAGAGGGGCCAGCATGCCAAACCTACATGGAAGCAAACCAAGAAGGAAAAAGAGAGAGGGATGGTCTACACTACCTATCAGCACACCAACCCTTGAGAATGACGTCCCTGCAGGGAGCAGCTTAGCTAAGGAACAGAGAGGACTGTGGGGCCAAAAACAACTCACGACATGATGTCCCCTCGCTGGAGCACACCGTTTTGGAGGACAATCCTGGGGACACACAGCGAGGAGTTAATCTGGTCTGAACAATCCACTGTGGGATGAACCAAGAAGGGAACATAACAGATCAGCAACAAGATCAAAGCAAAGCTACAAAACCCATGAGGAACCCCCAAAATAGACGTCAGGCTAGGAAGGGCTGTTCCCAGAATTACCCCAGGACCAGTGGGGAGATAGTCATTTAAGAAAGCAAATAGATCTGGAATTATTTATGCTTCCTTGTTTGTTTGTTTTTGCTTTTTCTCTTTTTATTCAATCTTTTGTTTTCTTTTGGTTTGGTCTCTGTTATTGTTGGTTTGCCCCCTTATATAATAAGATAGACACGGGGAGCAAGCATGAGAAGAAAGCACTGGGAGGTGGGTCCAGAGTAACTTCAGGGAGGAGGAGGCAGGCAAGGGATCTGTGAGCAAACATCACCATAGACAACGGAACGACTAGGAAATTAACATCAACAACAAGGAAGACATAGAGATACTGGGGGTGTTGGAGCAATAGCAATCTAGCTAAGAGGAAGTAGTTAGAGGCAGAAGAAGGGAGAGTGTGATTGTGGTAAAGGAAAAAGGAAAGGTCTAGGGAGCAAAGTTATGCATAGAGGTATAAGCATAAGTGTGTACATATGGAAAAATATTAATTCATAAAAATAGAGGTATTGACCTATGTACATATGGCAATACACTGAGGTAGTGGATGAACTTTGGGCCTCTGCTCATATCTTCCCTCAATAAAAGAACATTGTTCTAACAAACTGGCATTCTGTGATGCTCACCCTCCTGGCACAATTGCTGAAGACAAAATGGGTGCATTAGCTAATGTGGTGAAGAAAGCAGATGACTATTAAAATATATAGCATCTAAAAAAAAAAAAAGATATAGCATCTGGGGTCCTAAAGGCTTGAAATTAAACAGGCGGCCATTTAGCAGAGAAGCAACAAGCCCACATGGAAGAAGCACACCAGCAAGTGAAATTATGAGGTGTCAATGGGATCAGGTGACAGACATCAGAAGACCCCAAAACAAACCAACAAATGAACGAATGAATAAACAAGATATTATTGAGAATGAGGGGTGTAGGAGCAGAGACCCCACATCCATCCATAAACAATGGGTCATCCCCTCACAGAAGAGTCACAAGGAAGGGATGCGTCAACCAGGGTGCAGTATAGCAATGATGAAACACAACATTCCTCTGCCTCTTT
>NW_022111301.1:8398954-8402727 GCF_000313985.2 Echinops telfairi | reverse complement strand
TCCTGTTCATATCCCATCAACTATAGTCAGCAGGGATTTACCAGAGGTTTAATCCATGTAGGAACACTGAAAATAGATTTGGGGCTTCCTGTAATCCATAGCCTTTCACACATCATGTGTTCACAACTTAAGCTCACATACTGTTCCCTCCTTCAGATTTGGATGTTATCACTTATCATCCTTAGATATCACAGGTTGTTGTGCTTCTTATATTGGGACTTAGTTGACACCTCACTTAGATGGCTGCTAATTTGAAGACAAGAATTTAAGATGTCAGATGCTATTCTTTTTGATAAACATAAGTGAGCCACTTTCTTCAACACAATTTGCTGTAGCATCCATATATTCAGTGATTTCTCCATGAGGGTGAGCAGAAGGCAGGACCATGTCATAAGAGCTAACCTTAGATGCTCCTCTCCCTGAGTTTTGATTGACTTTCCAGTAAGGTTCCCTGATCACTCTTGTAGGAACGTCTGTTGATCTGGCATGACTGTATCTCAATTCTGTATGGCAACACATGAAGAGACTTCTCACTTTCTCCCCTTCTTGAAGTAATCATACCAGCGGAGGTGAGGTCTCTTTTGTCAAAGTAGTTTTTAAGACAGAAATAAAGGAGGTGGTGTATGATGGTTCATGGGCTCAAAGCAGGGTGGGAGACTGGATCAGAAGTTTATGTCACTTGAGAGTAGAATTCTCTCTTTGTCTTGGTGTTTATCTTCATAGTCATGGCCTCATCAAATATTTGTCCTTGATTGGCTAACTTCATTCAAAATCATGTTTTCCAGGCCCTTTCATGTCGCCAGGTGCTTCACACTTTCATAACTGATTCTCTAAGGATACACCATTTCCATTGTGTGTATGAACCATCGTTTCTTTATCTGTTCCTCTGCTGTTCAGCACTTGGCTTGTTTCTAGCTTCTTGCTTTGGGGAATTGTGCTTCAATAAACATGGGAGAGCATACATCTCTTTTTGTTCTGTCTCGTAGTTTTGGGGTACATGCCCAATAGCAGTATGACTGGATCATGTGGATTGCCATTCCCAACACCATCTTACTTTCTATACTGGTTGTATATGTTTGCAAGTTCACCAACAGTGCTTAGGAGTTCCAGTTTCTCCATATTGATTATCTTCTGTAATTTTGAATTGGGTTATCATTGTGAGTGTGATGTGGTATCTCACAATGATTTTAATTTGTATCTCCCAGAAAGTTGGTTATCTTACAAAGTAGTTCATCAATTTGTTAGACATTTGCGTGTCATTTTTGGTAAATATTTCTGATCTTCATGTAAAATCCCAAATTTTATCATAAAGTATAGATAGTCAATTTGCATTATTAATACAAATACCAATTAAAATCCAATTCTGATTGTTTTTTATCATACGTAAATAAAATTTTCATGTATGTCTGAGCTGCACCCAATTAATATTCTGCCCAATTTCTCTCTCTTGCTCTCTTTCTGCCAAACCCGCCTTTGAGTCCTTATTGTCCGACCTTTAGTTCTTGGAATGTGAGCCAGCAACCTGCTGTTTGAGCAGTTTATTTTGAGTCAGTCAGCCCCTGCAACAGCATAAATTAAGGGAAGACTCCAGCCTGTTTCCTGACCCACAAATTGTGATTTGCCTGTCTCCATACGTGTATGAGTCCTTTTCTTGAAGGTTTCCTTCCTTGCTTCTTTCTTCTTCTTTGCTCTACCTCTCCTTCTCCTTCTCTGTCCCCCTCTCTCACCATATTTGTTCCTCTATAAAACCCAGTCTATGACACTTTTTAATAGAAAAAGTAATGCTCAGAACTTTTTCTAAGAGTAACTAAATTAATGGTTCCTTAGGGTTATAGCAGGGGGAAGATGGGGGTAAGGGGAAGCTAATAATAATGGGTACAAGAATGAAGAAATGATTGTGCTGATGATGGCAACAAAATGATGCAAACAAGATGATGAGAGCACCATAGAACTACCTTGCAAGACGTTGAACTGCCTTGCAAGACGTTGAGCCACATCAAAGAAACAAACACAAGAAACTCCATTTTAAAGAAAAAATAAAGTGTAACATTGGGGTCCAAATCAACAGCTGCTCTAATAAGCCACCACAAAAATGTGGGACCCCTGATAAGACTGGGCTGAGACCTGACCAACACCCAAAAGCTAGTCAAGCCACCTAAAGTGTGGAGAAACCCAATAAGACTTGACTGGAACAGTGAATGCATCAAAGAGACAGCCAAATTGTCAATTTAAACCTGGGTAGACACACTGACTTTTAGAGAGCTAGGAACCAAGGAGACGTCAACTTCTGCTCTCTCCAACTCTACCCAGGGTGAGTACACTGATGAGGCAATGCTTATTGGGACTGTGGTGCTAGTATGAAATGTGTGAAGAATGCTGTTATTATGCCCTTATGCTCATAGTTGTTTTCCCTTAGTAGTTTGAGTAATATTTTAGATTGCTTGATGTGTTTGCAGTGAATAAACCGAGCATTTGAAAATGTCTAAGAGCGTTAAATAATTATTGATCACACCGCTCATGACACAAGAACAATGATGAAACCTTTACACTCATAATGATAGTCAAGTATTCCCCTCCCCATCCCCCCAAAGCCAAACAAACACAAAATAGGTGCTTCGGAGGCTATGGAGAGATTAGAACCTCATACACTGTATACACTTCAGGTGCGACTATACATATGTATAACCATGTAGGACATGATATGCCACTAACCTGAAACATGTGCACGCATGTTCATTGCAGTTAACCCCACTTAATTTACAGTAAAAATACAGTTTACAATGCAAGGAGACAGAAACAACATAAAAGCCCATCAGTAGATGAATAAATAAAGAAACTCCAGTACATTCACAAAACAAAACACGATTCAGAGCTTCAAAAGTAAATGAGGAAACCACGAAGTACCTCACGATATGGGTAGACTTGAAGAATAAGATGGTGAGTGAAATTAACCAATAACAAAGGACAAATCTTAGGTTAGATCACTGCTATAAATGGAAAACCAAACCAAGAAAACAACATAAAGTCTTTTGTGCCAAAAGGCATAGACTTTGCATAGTACCAACTGGGGTAGTGCCAACAAAGGAAGGGAAAGCACTGGGACTAGACCAGTGGTTGGCACACTGCAGCTCTCCAGTCTCATGTGGCTCTGATGCAACACTGAAAAAAATATATAGAATATTATTCAAATAAGGGTAATTTTATTTTATTTTTGTAAAAATATACCTATGGCTCTTGAATGCATTTTAAATTTCTGTGAGGGGCAGGATTGGCTCTTCCTTCTCAAAAGTTTGACAAACCCTGCCTGGGCTAGACTGTTGGTGAGCATTAACTTGAGTGAAATGAAAGCCAGGCAGCCGTAACAGGGAGAAAATAAACCAAGGATCGATGAAAGGTAAATTCCTGGGGATTGAAGGTGGGGATGGGTGGGAGGGCGGTTGATTAGTAGTTTAAACTATTGAATTCAAAGTTGAACTGAAATGTGAAACCCCACTTAATTTACAATAAAAATATAAAAAGCCTGTGAAAATGAAAAAAGAAACTGTGTCCACATAACTTGCAACAAAATAACCAAGCATATGTTTAAATTTAAAGTAGAACTCTCAAAAAATCAGCCAAAATTTGAAGAGCCACTGCAGTAAAGAAAAGGTTGTAGATAGGATTCTTGGCTTTATCATATAGAACAATAATTAATCACTGTTATTTTTAGCATGTCTGAATATGCAAATATCTTTAGAAACCGAACCTACGGTATCTGTTCATAGACTAGTATC
>NW_022111301.1:8397062-8398684 GCF_000313985.2 Echinops telfairi | reverse complement strand
TATTCCTATCTAATCTAAATGCATTTCATGCAAGATTTGATGTCATCTTTAAAATTCATTTCATAAAAGTTTTATCATTTCCAATTAAGAACTACATGTCATAAAATGATTTAGCTCCCTGCTTCTCTGACTTTCATTAGATATTCAATTATTTAAAAAGTTGAAGCTTAATTAAATAAATGTAATTAAAATGGAATTAACCCTTTCACAAAAAAATCATCTCATTCTAGTGAACGAAGGGCAAAAGAACTTTTAACATTATCCTTAGCTGAATGGATAGTTGATCACAGGATTTAACAAGATTGCCATATTAAAATTTAAAGGCATATGGTTATAATTAAAATATATTTAAACTATTAATGTATCACTCTTCAGCAACAGTTTCATGAAGCATGATTTTTAAAGGGAATGCTGAAAGGTTTAATATTTTTCCTTAATTAAATGAGTGCCAATGGTCTCAGTGTTGACCCTTGAATTCATTATTGAAAAGACTTCCATATCCATTAGTTAAATACTTTAATCCTTTAATTGAATTATTTTATATTAAGCAAGTATATGTTTAAGCGTTTTGCTACTCCTTTAAAGGAATTAATTCTCGTTTTTAAGATTATTCCACCAAAAGTTTATTTTTATTATTAAGCAAATAAAGTTATTGTTTCTGAATTGTTCATTTCATGCTATACTGCCTAAATACAATAGCTTAAATGTCATTGTTTTGGGGCAGATACATGTGTATTTTTAAAAGAATGACTTGTTAAATACTGTTTAGATAGCCACATCAAGCAATCTGCATATAAAAACATATCATTCAAAGTTCCATCTACACTGTGTATTAAAATATATAAAATCACATTATGTTTAAGCTGTGACTATTAAAATAATCATTATTTCTTAAACTTCAAACAAAAATATCAAATAAGTATTATATTTAGATTTAATTACAGTCAAACAATGTTTCAGAGTAGGAAATAAAAGGCTAAATATTTCAACCAGGTTAAGATAATTAAATAACATTCTAGCGTATTAACATAAATATAATCTATTCCATTAGGTTTTTCACCAGGGTATTTCAGAAAATCACATTTTCTTTCTGATAGTTATCTATAAGTTATTTATTTTTATCTATAAGTTATAATACCAAATAGCTCTCTCTCTCTCTTTTTTTTAAATCAGTTTATTGGGGGCTCGTACAACTCTTATCACAATCCATAAATACATCCATTGTGTCAAGCATATTTATACATATATGTTGCCATCATTATTTTCAAAGCATTTTCTTTCCACTTTAGCCCTTCATATCAGCTCCTCATTTTCCCCCTCCCTCCCACCATCATGAACCCTTGATAATTTATATTTTATTATTATTTTTTCATGTCTTGCATTGTCTGATGTCTCCCTTTACCCCCTTATCTGTTGTTCATCCCCCTGGGAGGGTGTTATAGATAGGTCTATGTGATAGGTTACCCTTTTCTCCCCCTGCCTTCCCCTTACCCTCCTGGTATGGCTTATCTGTTCTGGATTCCCTGTGTTTCCAGCTCTTATCTGTACCCATGTATATACTCTGGTCTAGCTGGATTTGTAAGGTAGAATTAGGGTCATGAGAGTGGGTGGGAGGAAGCATT
>NW_022111301.1:8395573-8396844 GCF_000313985.2 Echinops telfairi | reverse complement strand
TCCATGTGGGCTTTGTTGCTTCTCAGCTAGATGGCCACTTGTTTATCTTCAATTCTTTAAGACCCTAGATGCTATATCTACTTGATATCTGGACACCATCAACTTTCTTCAGCACATTTGCTTATGTACCCATTTTGTCTTCAGTGATTGTGTTGGGAATGGGAGCATCATGGAATGCCAGGTTATTAAAACAAAGTGTTCTTGCATTGAGGGAGTACTTCAGTAGAGGCCCAATGTCCATCTGCTACCTTAATACTAAACCTATACATATATGCACATAGATCTATTTCCTCAGCGTCATATATAAATATATTTACATATGTACGTGCCTGTATTTACAGCTCTATAAATGTCCTTTGTGTTCTAGTTCATTCCTCTATTTCCTTTTACTTTCCTCTTGTCCCACCATCATGTTCAGCCTTCATTTGGGTTTCAGTAATTCTTCTTGGTTACATTGCCCTAGAGCACGCCCTAACAGGCCTCCTACACCCTCCTCACCATCAATTTTTAGTCACTTGTTGTTCCCTTGTCCCTGGGTGTGTTAACACTCACTTCTTTTCCTCGCCTCCCTCTCTCCCATGTTCCCCGAAATTGTTGTCCCGCTGTTCTCTCTTCCAGATTGTTTATCCCACCTATCCCATCCAGATAGACATGCAGAGACAACAGTATGCACAAACACAAGACCGAGCACAACAAAGCAACAATAGAAAATAAAACAATAGCTACAACAACAAAAACCAATGACAAAAAAAAAAAGAAAGAAAATCCTATAAATAGTTCAAGGTCTACTGTTGTCCTTTACAAGTGTTTTCTAGTCGAGTCTGATGGGGTGCCACACCTTGGCCTCACAGTCTATTTTTGGTGTTCCCTGGGGACTTCATTGCTCCACTACCCTTGATGCTCTGCTGCATGCCCCCAATGTCTTGCCTCAGTGTGGTGGTGTGAGGGCAGGCACAATTAACACCATGTATCTCCAGTGTTGTCCCCCGTGGTGCTATGGGTCAGTGAGAAACGTCATGTCTCATGGTGGGGCCAGCTCTATGGTTGTCTCTGTGCATTGGCTGCTGTGAGCAGAAATATTGTCCTCAGAGCTTGGTGGGCCAGCATGTGCTTCTCTCCCACCCATGCTTGTAGGCTCTTGTGTGCTCTGATCAGACACATACCTTTCCTTGAGCTGTAGCTTCAGTGCTGTCCTCTGAAATGAATTATTCTGGGGGGAGGGGAGGTTGTCCACTTAGTTGGTTATGGGGCCAGCCCCTCAGGCCTCTCTA
>NW_022111301.1:8392950-8394452 GCF_000313985.2 Echinops telfairi | reverse complement strand
ACAATTCCTATCAAAAAACAGCACACACAGACCAACAATCAAACCAAGGAAATAACACAGGAATAATAAAGAAACTAAACACAAAATGGAAATAAACACAGAGCATACACAGGCATAAAGCAAAATTGCAGTAACAATTACAAACATATCAATAATTTCACTGAATGTTACTGTAATAAATGCACCAGTAAGGAGACAGAGAGTAGCCGAATGGATAACAAAACAAAGTTCATCAATATGCTGCCTGTAAGAAGTACAGCATACAAACAAAGATTTGAACAGATTAAGAATAAGAGGCTGAAAAATTCATATCAAACAAATAGCAACGAATAGAAAGTAGGGATAGTAATATTAATCTCAAGGCAAACAACATAATAAGAGACAGGAATGGTCACTACATAATGAGAAAGGGAACAAAAGCTTAGGATCCCATAATTATAAACAGATATACATCCAATGAGTGACCCTCAAATCCTCACATCATTGAAAAGGATACAGACTCATTGACAGGAATAACGGGACACGTGTATACTCCACTCTTAAGGAGAAACAGAACGTCAGGAAAAAACTCAACAAAGACACAATGAACTCAGTAACAATCAATCAAAATAGACTCATAGACATATACAGAATGCTTCAACCACCCAAACAACAGTATATGTTCCTTTCCAAAATACATGGAATATTTTCAAAAATAGGCTACAGACTAGGCCACAAATCAGGCCTCACAAAGAATTGAGATCCTACAGTCAATCTTCTCAGACCAAAAGGCTATAAAATTAGAAATCCATAATAAAATGAGCAGAAGCATAATGAAAAACACATGGAGACTGAAGAACACAATACCCCCAAATGACTGGGTAAGAAATAAAATAAAGGAGGAAGTTAAAAACTCCCGAAGACAAATAATAAAAATAATACAACATATCAAAACCTTTGGGACACAGTGAAAGCAATAATTAGAGGCTGATATATAACTATTAACATGCACATACAAAAAGAGGAGAAATATAAAATCAACACCCAAACACAACACCTCCAAGAACTGGAACAAAGACAACAACAAAATCCCCTCAATAAAGGAAGGAAAGAGATCATAAGGATGAAAGCAGAAATAAACTATATGGAAACCAAACAATGGAGAAAATCAAGAAAACAAGAATCTAATTCTTTGAAAACATTAGCAAAATAGACCACTGGCAAAATTAACAAAGGAAAAAAACAAAAAGATGCAAATACCCAGAATAAGAAACAAAAAGGTGAGATTGCAACTGATTCAAGTGAAATAAAAAGAATAATAACACACTACAAATGAAAACTGTACTCAAATGAAGTCAACAACCTACAAGAAATGGACAGATACCTAGATGCACATTACTCACTCTAATTAACGCATACTGATATTGAAAACCTCATCAGGTCCATAACAAAAGAAGAAATATAGCAGGTCATTAAGAAACTACTAACCAGGGGTGACAGTGGCGATACCAGGAGGGAAGAGG
>NW_022111301.1:8390578-8392212 GCF_000313985.2 Echinops telfairi | reverse complement strand
TGTTCAAAGCCCTCAGCAAGATAGGAATAGAAGGAAAATTCCTCAATTTATTGAAAGCCATATATGAGAAACCAATAGCCAACATTATGCTCAGTGGAGAAAAGCTAGAACCAGTCCCGCTGAAAAGAGGGACCAGGCAAGGAGGTCCCCTACTACCACTCTTAGTTTCAGCTAGGGTCGTCAGACCACAAAAAGAAATCAAGAGAATACAAATCGGCAAAGCAGAAGTGAAAGTCTTCCTATTCACAGATGATATGATCGTATATATAGAAAACCCCAAAGTCTCCAATAATAAAGCCTGATAGAAACAATCAATGAATTCAGCAAAGTAGCAGGATATAAAGTTTATAACCATAAATCAATCTGCTTTCTGTATGCCAGCACAGAGAGCTATGAAAAATACATTAAGAAATCAATATCATTTAAAATAACCACACAAAATATAAAATACTTAGGAATAAACTTAGCTAAAAAAAACAAAAGAAACATACAGAGAAAACTGCTGAACATTACAAGAAACTAAAGAGGATCCATAAATGGAGGAATATCCCATTTTCATTGACAGGCAGACCTAACATCGTGAAAATGACAATACTACATAAAGCAAGATCAATGCAATGCCAATTCAAAACACAAATAAATTCTTTAGAGAAATGGAGAAACTAGTTATCAATTTCATATGGGCAGACATAGACTAAACTTAAGAAGAAGAAACAAGTAAGAGGCCCAGCACTGTCTGACCTAAAAACCTACCATGTAGCTATAGTAGTCAAGAGTCTGGCACAGGCACAATGAGATATATGTGGACCAATGGATCAGAATAGAAAAGCCAAACATAAATGTGTCAGCCTACAGGCTTCGAATCTTTGACAAAGGACCTATAAATATCCAACAGGGAAAAGAACGCCTCTTCAACAAATGGTGTTGGACAAACTGGATTTCCATATACAGAAAAATGAAGCAAAACCTATACCCCTTCCCATGCTCAAAAAAGAACTCAAGATGGATTAAAGACCTAAATATAGCCTCCAGAGCTCTCAGGATCATCAATGAGAAGGCTAGAGCAAACGTAAGGGCCGTATGACGGGGCATACATATACTGCCAAGGATAATGGAAGGGGCACATTCAGCAGAAGACAAAATAGATCATTGGAACATGCTGATATTATGTCACTTATCCACATCGATACACTTCATCAGGAGTGTGAAAAAAGAGCATAAAGATTGGGGGGAAATTCTACCAATGACACGCCAGACAAAGGGCTAATTACCAAAACATACAGTGAAACCACATGAAGACAAGCTTTATTATTGTTTTTGGTTTAGAGGTCTGTGAAAAAAAAATTTAATTAATAACTTTAACCACATGCCAATTGTATGAAAGTTGTAATATTACACTCATGTTGAAAACCCAAACATGTTTCACGAGAGATTTTGGATTTTCATCCAAAACCAAAAATTAAATTCACTGCCATCAAGGTGGTGCCCTACTCATAGCGACCCGATAACTCAGTTTCCAAGACTGCAACAGTTTACAGAAGTTGAAAGTCCAATATTTCTCTGGCTGAGTTCTTGGTGATTTTTGTGCGTTGAGCCTTGGCGATCACAGCCCAATGCAAAACCAGAACACCAAA
>NW_022111301.1:8387469-8388982 GCF_000313985.2 Echinops telfairi | reverse complement strand
CAAGCAAAGGTCAGGCACAGTACCAATGATCTATACTTTTGACAAATTAAGTAAATTATTTTAATGCAGAATATTTGTAGAGCAACACGGGGAGGGAAGAGATTGCCGTGAAGCCTCTAATAAGATAATATATTAATTAGGAACAGATAATTGTCTGCAAGGGGGTGGGGGAAGGAAAGCCAGAAACAGGCTCATTGATTCACCAATCTGAAAATGACTAAGTGTGGTGTAATTGATCGGGTTGAATGAGTGATCAATCTTCCTGACAAATGTCTTTCTAATAATGAGAATGGTAGGCTTTTAGAAGTTGGTGGTATTGAATGTTCAAATCATATAGCTTGATTTCCTGCTCACCAAGCCTTCAAATAATTTGTCTTCACATGCCACAGTCTACATGGGGAAATTATGCATACATAATCACATATATCTATCCTACTCAATTGTTGTCGTTGTTAGATGACATCAGGTTGGTTCTGACCCATAGCAACTCTATGCACAACAGAATGAAACACAACACAACCCTACCTGCTGCTTGCAATTGTCCCTATGCCTGAACTCACTGTTACAGCCATGGTGTGGATACATATTGCTGAGGGCCTTCCTCTTTTAGACTTCCCTCCACTTTACCAAGCATGATGTTCCCAAGAGACTGGATTTCCTGAAAATATGTCAAAAGTATGTCAGACAAAGTCTTGCCATCCTTGTCTCAAAGGAGCACTGGGTGAATTTTTTCCAAGACAGATGGGTTTGTTTTCAGCAGCCCATGGTATTTTCAATATTTTTCTTCAGCACCACAATTCAGAGGCATCTCTTCTTTAGTCTTCCTTATTCCATGTTCAAGTTTAACATGAAGATGAGGCAATGAAAATAATAATGGCTTGAGTCAGGCCACACTTAGTCCTCAAAGTAACATCCTTGTTCTTCAATATTCTAATGTGGTCGTTTTTAGCAAAGCTACCTAATGCAATTCATTTTTTTCATCTCTTGACTGCTGCTTACATGTGCATTGATTGTGGATCCAAGCAGAACAAAATCCTTGACAATTTCAACCTTTTCTCGATTTATCATGATGTTACCTTTTGGTCCACTTGTGAGGATTTTACTTTACTTTACATAGACTCCTATCCATACTGAAGACTGCAGTACTTGAACTTCATCAGCAAGTGCTCCATGTTCTCCTCCCTTTGAGCAATCAAAATTGTGTCATCTGCATATGCAATGAGCCTTCTTCTAATCTTGATGCCACATTCTTGTTCATATAAGCCAGCTTTCCTGTTTTTAAACCAGGCAGTATCCCTGTGCCCTCTTTTGCATAACTGCCTCTTGATCCATGTACAAATTTCTCATGAACACATGGAAGTATTGTAGAATTCCCATTTGTTGAATGTCTTTGCATAATCAATGGAAAGCAGGCAACCATCTGTCAGGTATTCTCTCCTGACTGTCCATCTGACAGTATACTGTCCATCTGACAGTAGCAGTGATTTCCCTTGATCCAAACCTTCTGAATCCA
>NW_022111301.1:8384937-8386167 GCF_000313985.2 Echinops telfairi | reverse complement strand
ACACATTTAGTTAATTTCCTACTGAAACAGAAGACTTCTTCAATTTTTCATCACTAACTTTAGTGGTTGGTTCATAAATTTGTATAATAGTTATATTGCTTGGGTTTCCTTGAAGGTGAATGGATATAATCCTACCACAGGTGGTACATCATGATGGATTTAGCAAAGTCCTTTCTGATCATGAACGCCACCCCATTTCTCCTGATTGTGCTATTCCAGGTGTTATGTATCATATAATTTTGTGATTCAAATTAACCAATACTGGTCCATCCCAGCTCACTAATACCTAGGATATTGATCTTCATTCAGTCTTTTCAATTTTTACCTCTTCCCATTTTCCTAAATTCATTTTTTTTTCACATTCTAAGTTCCAATCATTTGCTCCCCACCAGAGGCTTTACCTGACTCACATCAACATGGTTAACTCCACTCCAAAAATTTTAGCTCTTCCTCAGTAAAATGTCGAGTGCCCTCAGCCCCGGGTGGCCCATCCTCTGGCCATATCTCAGATCATGTGCTACTTCCCTTGGTTAGGCTTTCAGTATTTGACAATGTTTCCAAGCTATGACTACGTTGTCCAGAGCCTTCCTCTTCTGAAGTAGGGAGCAGAGCCCTTTTGTTGTTGTTTGTCTGGAACTTCTGCTGAAATCTGTTCATGTTGGGTGACCCTGCCGGCATTTAAAATACCAGTGACATAGCTTCCAGCATGAGAACAACACACAAACACACAAACCACAGCATGGCAGACAATTGATGGGGCAAGCAGCAGGCAAGTGGCATTTAAGTAAAATCACCCTTGTGGTGCTATCACTATTTTCTTTATGATATAGCTTAGAAAAGGTAAAAATATGTGCAGAGTGACCAGGAAAAAAACTCCAGGACTTTCCAAGAGAGTTATGAACAGGCTTCAAAGCACTGAAACCTTAGAACATATGGAAATATGTCAAATATGCATTGAAATACAAAGAAACAATGAAGGCAAAGCTGAACAAGACAAAGAAAGAAACATTATTAATGAAAAATCAGAAAGTAAACAATTTTGTTTTAAATGTTTTTTATTTCAGTGAAGGGAAGGGAAGAACGAATGGGAAGAACGTATTTTGAACTCTTGCTAGTTTAATGCAACAGTAAGAAACTAATATTGTGTTTACTAGGTATCCTATAAAGTTATGAAATATGTTAGTGTTGTTGAACAATTTTGGAATCATGGCAACTATACATGTAACAGAA
>NW_022111301.1:8368969-8370121 GCF_000313985.2 Echinops telfairi | reverse complement strand
ATTCAGTCTGGTTTGTGTTCTTTCAGCCTCCTGAATGGTTGCCTAGTTTTCATTCATTAAGCTGGGGAAGTTTTCCTCCAAGAATTCTCTCACTATTGTTGCAGATGACTTCTTTGTTGTGTCTTCCTCTGGTAGGCCAATAATGCTAATGTTGTTCCAATTCATAGCATCAGGCATAGCTCTTAGGTTTTCTTCAGTTTCTCTGATTATCTTATTAGATTTTTGTTCGTGCTTGTTAAAGTCTTCTTAGCTGTCCTCTAACTAACTGATGTGGTTCTGTGATTTCTCCAGTTGATTTTGATTCTCAAGTCCGTGTTTAGGCTACTGGTTTTTGTTATCCCCTCCACAAGCTCCTGTATTTCCCTTTGGTGTATGGCCTTTATCTCCTGTATCATTTCATCATTTTTCTGTATTGTTTCACACATATCCTGTATGACTCCAAGCAGCATTCTGAACATTTCTTTCTGTGGCAGCTCAATGTTTGCTTATTCTATGCATGTCATTATATTCAGGACATATTCTGCCATTGCCTTTGTTTCTCCTGTTTTTTCGTTGAGGTCATTGGTACTGATGACTGCATTTCATTGTTTAAGGGAGCCAGGTGTCATTTTCCAGGGAGTTGAAGAGCACTGGCTCTCTTGGAGAATTGTAGGAATCCTTCTTCAAACTGCCTACAGCTAATTTTACTATGGGAGCTAATTTTACTATCGGATTAACCTACCACTTTATCCTCCTGTGGCTTCCCTATCAGGGGAGTGCCACAGAAGGCTTGTGGGTTGCCTGCTTTGGTGTTTCAGAGGTTGAGCAGAGGCTCCTGCAACAGCTTGGAATGTTGATGAGTGTTGGCCGAGCTGCCTTATGCCCCCAGGTGCACAGGCAGGGATTCCCTAGTGAGAAGTTGGGCAGAGTATCTCCTGGAGGGAAATCAGGGCTTTCTGTAGCCTTGGGCTAGCTACACACGGTGGAGCTTACCTAGATGGGTGTTGTGCAGGCCTAAATGCCCTAGGCTAAGGGGAGTGTTCTGGAGGTCAGCAGTGGAGTGTGGTAGAACTGGAAAGAGACAAAGAGGAGGAAAATAATTAAAAAGTAAGACTGTTTGGACTGTGCGGTAATATAGGGAAGAGAGGGAAACAAAAGCAACTTTGTAGCTGA
>NW_022111301.1:8364687-8368433 GCF_000313985.2 Echinops telfairi | reverse complement strand
ATTCTGCGGAGTCCCTGTGGTATGTGTCACTCTGACGCCATCTTCCCAGAAGTCCTCCAAGATAACGATCTTAGAGAAAAACTAGCCCAATTTTGTGGCCCG
The DNA here is from genome assembly GCF_000313985.2 of Echinops telfairi. Classification (NCBI taxonomy): domain Eukaryota; kingdom Metazoa; phylum Chordata; class Mammalia; order Afrosoricida; family Tenrecidae; genus Echinops; species Echinops telfairi. Next base: position 8,368,331 of record NW_022111301.1, on the reverse strand, counting down.
TAATGGCTATATTAATATTTGAGTATGTTTTTAAGGTAGGAAGTAGAAAAAAGTATACAGTAATATGCATTGTAAATATTAAAAGATATAAAATATATATTTACTCTAAACTATGTTCCTACAAACAATAGTTAAAAAATTTTTTTCACATAAAATTATTTTTTAAGCAGCTCTTAGTTTCTCAAATCTTTAGTTCAAAAGATTTAAGTATGTCTTGATAAATCTTTTTTCTAATCTGGTCTTAAAATCACTCTATTTATGTGAACATCCTGCCTTATTAATTCCTTTTTATGTATATGCAATTTGCCACCAACTTATTCAAAGACTTCTCCACTCCGTGTTTGAACAATTGCAGCAATAGTTGAAATAGTGTCAGATTAAAACCAGTCTTTAGGAACTTACCATTCATAAATGTTACCATAGAGAAGGGATTTTTTAAAGAAATTCTGTAAGTGTAGAAGTTTAGTGTTAAATTAATTTCAGAACACCTTAACTGATAACTGTTGATAAATAAAAGTATTGCCTTGATTAATAAAGAAATACAAACTGTGTATTTCTTATTTAAAAAAAATACATTTATAGCCTTTTATAAAGGAACAAGTGGCATTTGGTTGGTAGCCCAAAGATCAGTAATTAGGAACGACCAACTGTTCTACAGGGAAAGAGTTGTAGCACTCTGCTACTCAGAAACCCTGTGAAGCTGTTCAACTATGTCTCATACGTGGCTATGTAATTCAGAGCATACTGGATGGCAATGGCTTTTTTAACTTTATAAAGACAACTTCTGACTACACAAATATTACCCATGTTCCTGTAGGGCTATTGTTCCTGGGCATCTTTCCATTGTTATCTTCTCACACCAAACTGTATCCTTTTTTCACTAAATAGGGAACATAAAATGCTACAAAGAGCATTAAGAAATCATCTGATCTGGCCTGGTTGCCGTTGGGAAAATGAAATTCTCACAGGTAACTTTTTGTTTTATTATTAAACTCTCTAGGGAAGATATAATCTGCAACAGGTTTTAACCAAAAAAAAATTTTGGGTCAAAATGACAAGTTCTCAACTTGAATTTATTTTGATACTCTAAGGATCCAGTGATGAATATGTTATTATGAGTGAGTTCATAGAATCATGATAGCAAAAGTACTTTCTAATAATATTTCTGATGTTAATGAGTTTATCATTTCTAATTTTTTTGAGCATTGAAAATTATATCCTACTTCTGCTTCTTCAGCATACAGTTAATCATTTGAGAACACAGGAAGGCAAAAGAATATATTAACTGGAGAGTAAGTGAGACCGGAATATTTCCAAGGGTCCATGTTACTTTCTTTTTATTAAAAAATTTCTTAGGGACTCCCCTGATCATTATATATTCTCAAGCTATTACAAAGATGTCGATTACATTTAAAAACTTGAATTGAGCATAAATCATTTATATATATTTTTTAAAAATCATCATAACAGAAGCAATAAGCAACACTCTAATAAATGAGGACGCTATTGAAATCTACAAGGATTTGATCTGACTTCGGATCCACAATAACACCCATGGAAAAAGTTCTTGTGAAAGAAAATGACAAATGGAATTGGACATGTTTTGCTTCATAAGGACTTTTTAAAGTATTAAAAGTGAAAGATATCATTTTGAGGACTTAGTTGTACCTGATCTCATCTGCATATGAATGCTGAATTATTAATATGGAAAGCTAAATAATTTATGCTTTTAGTTTTAATGTTTTCTGCTTTATTTTGTATTGGCATTTTCTGCGTTTTATTTTGTTATTTCTATTGGGTTTAAAATATATAGTTTTCTTTGTATGAAATCCAAGATAGATAAATCTATAGAGACATTAACTAGATCAATGGCTTCTTAGGGTTATGGCAAGAGAGGAAAAGAGAAATGGGGTGGGTACAAAAGGAAGGAAATGTTCTAAAATGGATTGTGGGGATGATTGCACAACGGTGTTTAACATATGAACATATTAAAACCATCACATTGTATCCTACATTAATTATATGGGAAAATAAGAACAAGTAATACATGACTTGGCCTAACTCAGTACTTCCCTCATGAAGAGATCACTGAAGATATAGGTGCTATAGCAAAGTGTGGTGAAGAAATAAGATAGTGCCTGGCTATAAGAAAGAATAGTATCTGAAGTCTTAGAAGCATGTCTTAAAATAAGCTGCCATCTTAGTGAGGTATCAGCCAAGTTCACATGGAAGAAACACACCAGAATATATGACCCAAAGGTTGTAAATAATAGAATTCAAATCTAGAGGAGAGAACAGTATCAGAGCTTAAATTCTGAACTTTCAGTTTGCAGAAAGCTATGGATTACAGTGGAAGGCTCAAACTGATTTGCAGGGTCATCATGAGGATTAAGCCTCTAGTGAGCCTCTTCTGACCTTAGACCAGGGATTTGTGTAGTTTTGATGTCAGACAAACAGCATTACAAAGTCGAGTATGGCAGATGTGGTTAGGTTGAAATGTAATACATTATCATTTAATTTCCATTTAGACCCATTTTAGATTTGTTCTAGTTTGGAAAATAGTTTCTGCTTTCCTTTCCATTGAGATTTGTCTTATTTTGTCGTTATGATTCATTTTTTTCCGGTAGCTGTTGTTTGTTTCTTGTTTTTGTTTTTCATGATTTTCTGTATGTGTACCCAGGATAAGTAAATCTATAGAGACAGTACTGAATTAGCATTTACCTTGAGGCAGGGAAGGGAAGATTGTAGGAAAGAGGGAAATAACAATAATACTGAAAAGATGTAAATGCTCTAAAATTGATCCAGGTGATGATTGCATAACTCTTCTCAATATAAGTGAGCTGTGTGATAGATGAATTATATGCCAATAAACTATTAAAAAAACTTTTTAAGAATGGTTTTGTGTCAAGGGGAGTATTGGAAGCAATAGAGGAGTTTGGCAGAGTGGCAGGATACAAGATCAACAGAAGTCCATTGGACTGCTCTACACATTGGATAAAACTACAGAAGAGGAGATCAAAAAGGTGGTACCCTTCACAAGAGTCAAGCACAAATTGAAATATCTAGGGATACACCTGACTAAAAGAACAAAAGATCTATATGAGGAAAACTTTAGAACACTACTACAAGAAACAAAGAATGACCTCAGCAAATGGAAGAATATCCCATGTTCATGGATTGGAAGACTCAATACAGTCAAGATGTCAGTTCTTCACAAGGCACTGTATAAGTTTAATTCAATTGCGATACATTTACCCTCATCTTTCTTCAAAGAAATGGAAAATCTGATTACCAACTTCATATGGAGAGGGAAGAAGGCCAGAATTATCAGAGAACTCCTCAAGAAGAAGGACACAGTGGGAGGGCTTGCTTTACCTGATTTTAGCACAGATTATACAGATTCAGCTGTCAAAACCTCATGGTATTGGTATAATGACTGATACTCAGACCAATGGAAAAGAACTGAAAACCTAGAAAAAAAATCATCAGCATACAGACAACTGATTTTTGATAAGGGCCCAAAAAAGATCCAATGGGAAGCAGATGCCCTCTTCAACAAGTGGTGCTAGAAGATACGGATATCTACCTGCAGAAAAATGAAGCAAGACCCTTATCTCACTCCATGCACAAGAATAAACTCAAGG
>NW_022111301.1:8362317-8363982 GCF_000313985.2 Echinops telfairi | reverse complement strand
AGTTCACAATTGCAAGGAGTTGGAAACAACCCAAATTTCCATCAACTGATGAATGGATTAAAAAACGGTGGTACATACATACAATGGAGTACTATGCATTGCTAAAAGCAGTGATGAACATAGGAAGCACAACGCTACATGGGAAAAACTGGAGGAAATTATGCTAACCAAAGTAAGCCAAGCACAAAAGGACAAGTACAACATGAGTCCGCTGAAGTAACCTTAAAAAAGAATGCAAATGAGGCACAGGGAAAAAGCAACTGTATATAAACATACCTGGGGTGAGGTCCAGGTAGTAAGGCAGAGACCAGACCAAATCCAGGAATACATATGGTAGCCAACTAAAAAGGAGGTGGGGAAAGGGAAATAAATAAATAAATGAATAAATGGGTAGCGGGGGCACGGGGCAATAACCCACCCAAGGGGAGGGTAATGTTTATATCTCCACAGGGAAAGAGGAATCAGGCTTCAAACCCGTGCTCCAAGAGGTGAAAACAACATATCAGCATGGAGTAGGGAACCAATGGATAGAGCTGAGGGGCTGCCCCCAATCACAAGTACATGGATAGCAGCCCCTGCCCCCGGAAGAATTTATTTCAGAGGACAGAACTGAAGCTGCAGCTCAGGGAGAAGGACATATCTGATCAGAGCACACAGAAGCAAATGAATGGGGAGGAAGAGAGAGTGGAGCACATCCTGACCCACCAAGCCTTGAGGACAATATTCCTGCTCAGAGAAGACCACATATCCAGCCCCACTATGAGACACGACATCCCTTACTGACCCATAGCCCTACAGAGGACAACACTGGAGACACAGTATGGGAATTGCACCCATTCTGATCCCATCATGCTGAGGAAAAACACTAAGGGTGTGCAACATAACAGCATGGGGAGCAGAGCAAGGAAGTCCCCAGGGAATCTCAAAAATAGACATTGGGGCCAGGGTTTGGCACCCCATCAGACTTGACGGGAAAATACGCTGAAAGGCCAACAAACAGTCCTTGTACTAACTACAGGCTTTTCTTTGTTGTTGTTGTTGTTGTTGTTTTTGTTATTGACTTTTTGTTGTTGTTTTTGTTGATTTTTTGTTTTCTTTTGTTGCTTTGTTTTGCCCTGTCTTGTTTTTGTACATTTTATTATCTCCACAGGTCTTTCTAAATAAGATAGGCTGGATGAACAATCTGGAAGAGAAAACAATGGGGCAGGTGGTTCCAGGGGGACATGGGAGAAGGGAAGGTGGGAGAAAAGGAAGTGGTTTTAACAAACCCAGGGACAAGGGAACAACAAGTGATGAAAATCGGTGGTGAGGAGGGTGTAGGAGTCCGGTAGGGTGTGATCAAGGGTAATGTAACTGCAAGGAATTACTGAAACCCAAATGAAGGCTGAACATGATAGTGGGACAAGAGGAAGGTAAAAGGAAATAGAGGAAAGAACTAGGAGGCAAATGGGTATTTGTAGAGGTTCAATTAAAGGCATGTACGTATGTAAACATATTTATATATGAAGTTTGGAGAAATACATCTATGTGCATATATTTATAGGTTTAGTATCAAGGTAGCAGATGGACCCTGGGCCTCCACTTGAGTACTCCCTCAATGCAAGAATACTTTGCTCTATTCAACTGGCATTCCATGATGCTCACCTTCCTGCCACAATCACTGAA